>NC_141835.1:11324897-11557397 GCF_982586985.1 Callionymus lyra | reverse complement strand
GCCCGTCTGATGGGAGCTGGTGTTTAGTTGGGACTCCACAGGATGAAACACTGTTTAAGAGTAATCTCTCTAATCTGGGCTCTTACTGCAGGGACCCACAAACCTGCGCATGTGAACATAAACGTCTTCGCTTCTGACAACTAACCTGTTTGTTTTTGGAAAATTCTGTTTAAAAAAAAGGTAAAATCTAACCATTTATATCCAAAAGAAAGACCTGTCAGTTGCTCCCACCGCAATTTGATTGACGCATCCGCGGGTTTGACATTCACCGAAAAACCGCCAGATTTGTTTGATTTATTGACACAATCGGATGTGTCAACACGTGAGAACAAATCGCTTTTCCCGAGTGAAATCTCAATCCCAGCAAATCTGACGTCGGCCTCTTCCTTCTGGTGGTCCCAGGAGGATCACTTGGGAGATTCCACCTTTCCCACATCGCGCCTTGATCCGGGCAGACTCCTCCCGGCCTCGCCCCTTAAGCCGGGCCTGTTTATCCTCCTCCACCGAGGGCTTGTTTGCACATCCCTGGGTGAAGACGGTGAGAACCTGCGACGGTCCCACACGTCTGAAGACGTGCCTCGCATTCCCATGCGAAGATGGAAAATCAATCAAGACGCTGAGAAGATCCACGGACTTGTCTATATAATTATACCAATGATCTACGACCAAACAAAGACGGGTCAGTGTTCGGTGGTTGCAGAGGCTCTGACGAGAACTTTAACACGAATTTAACTTGTATTTTTGTTCGAGATCAATTCCTTAAATTAAAGGATTAAAGCAACTTCAACAATACTTTAATATGGCTTGTTTACACAAATTAGCAAAAGTTGCTAAAATGCTATCGCCTGTGTTTGAGAGGTTAGCATTTTAGCTGTTTTTTAGACAGCCATGGATGGATGGATGGATGGATGGATGGGCAAATGGTGGATGGATGGATGGATGGATGGATGGATGGATGGATGGATGGATGGATGGATGGATGGATGGATGGATGGATGGATGGATGGATGGATGGATGGATGGATGGATGGATGGATGGATGGATGGATGGATGGATGGATGGATGGATGGATGGATGGATGGATGGATGGATGGATGGATGGATGGATGGATGGATGGATGGATGGATGGATGGATGGATGGATGGATGGATGGATGGATGGATGGATGGATGGATGGATGGATGGATGGATGGATGGATGGATGGATGGATGGATGGATGGATGGATGGATGGATGGATGGATGGATGGATGGATGGACGGATGGACGGACGGATGGACGGACAAATGGATGGATGGATGGATGGATGGACGGACGGACGGACGGTAGATAAATACAATAAAAGTTTCTTCAATATTTCTTTAACAATGACAACATAAAAGTCTGATATTTGTTACCAAAAAATATATGTAACAAAGGAAAACAATTCGTTTTTTTATGAACTTAAATTTTTCCGTTCTTTATACATTTTAAATCCTTTGTGTTGTTTTTCTTTTTATACAGTTTAAAAACAAAAAAAACAAATACATAATAATTTTCTAAAGTTACTGTCTACAGACACTTGCAATGTAAAGTGTTTTGTGGGTTTTAAAAAAAAAACAAAAAAACAACATATACGACAGACGAAAAAGAGAATCAAGGACATAAAGGAACCAGGAAAAAAACAACAACTTTGGTGTATTGATTATCTGACACCACGGACTGGAACCAGGAAGACGCGGCAGCTGATGTGTTTATTGCTGACAGGTGTCAGTCAGTTGTTAAAAGCAAGACACATGGGAGGAGCAACAGAATAAAAAAGCAGGAAAAAACACGGAACACGGTGACAAAATTGTGATTTGAAATCATAAAGAACAAATGTATTTGATTTTTAATTTATTTTATTTCCAAGATTCTTTAAATGAATAAAAACGGTAAATACGTTTCAGATTAAGTCATAAACATGAAATATATATTTATATATATATATATTTATTATGTTTTTACATAAAATGTACTTAGTATGTTTTTAACAACACATTTTCTAAATCTTGTCAGTAAAAATGTCAAATATCTAGAGTTTAAAAAGTAAAAAAATATTTTTTAAACTCAAATTAAATTGGAAATGTGTTGTATACACAACAAATCCTCACAACCCTACTAATGTTGTGTTGCTGATACTAAAACTCTGTATAAAATAAGCTTTAATAGTTGCAAAAAGCAGAATTTTCCTGTGAGTAAAAAGGGGAAATATAAGTAAACTCTATGAAAGCTGATTCTGCTTTTTTTTCCCAAGTTATTTTGAACAATTAGAATTTAAAAAAAAGAGACAAAATGTGCCAAAGATACACACAGTTACCATAATGTGCAGCCGTAGCTTCGCCTGAACACGTCGTCTAAGTAACTTTCCCCAACGCTGTAATTGACTCGTTCAAACGGTCTTGGCACAGAACGCAGACCACCTATCGAACGACTGTCGGAGCGAAGACAGAAAAACTGTTTTTGACTTCATGTCTGACAGCGATAATGTGATTTTTAATTGCGTTTGTTTCCTCAGGGCGACGGTTGACGCGAGCTGTCAGCGGGAAGATCGATCAATTAAGAAGCTTGTATTGACAACAAAGTTCATTCGGAGTTAGAAAAAAATAGTAAATTATTTAAATGAGACTGGTCCCCAAACCCTGGTCCCGGGAACCAGTATGTGAACCTTAAGGCATTTTTTTTACCAGGCTCTTTTAAACAAATAATTTTCTATTGATTATTTCTGTCTGAAATGAGTTATATTTTTTAACAAAATTTACATTATCCTCTGACTTTTGACATGTCAAGATGTGTTTTTTCATTCAAGTTTACTAAAAATAAGAAGTTAAATTACTTTAAAATTACCTTTTTGCCAGACAAGCTATTTTATTTTTTACTTTTTTTTAACTAAAGGTCGCTCCAAGAATATAATTCAGACATTAAAATGTTCTGTGGTGCAGATTTAACTCATTATAAATGAAAATTTGCTCCAAATGTTTCACTTATTTGAAAATTATTTTGGATTGAACAAGATAAAGAACAGATAAGTTAAATAATGACCAAATAATGTTGATTCTTATTGCAAATTATTAAATAATGGGGTAAACAAAATACATTTGACTGCAACAGACTGGCGTCCTGTCCAGGGTGTCCCCTGCCTCTCACCCAATGATACCGGGATAGGCTCCAGTCTCCCCGCGTCCCCCCATATAAGGATAAAGCGGTAGAAAATGTATGAATGAATGAAAATACATCTGAAAAATCGAGAAATAATAATAATAATATGGAGAGATCAGCATCTGGTTAACATGCTTGCGTTACATCTCCAATATTGACAGCCTTGGCCCCCTGCAGGCGAATATGTGTAGTGCCATTAAAAATCATATATCACATAAAAGTGTTTTAGCAAATTCCCAGATTGCCATTGTGTATTTAAAGAACAAGAAAATGTTTTTTTTTTAATATTTTTTAAATATTTGGATCCTGACGAGTGCCTCTCTTTGAAGATGCTGTGTGACAATGGCGGACGTCGACTGAAGAACAATCGAGGAAGCGTGAAGCTAAGGAGGGGTCACTCGCAGGCGTTGACCCCGAGATCCATTACAGACCCCCCTTCCCCCTCCACCGCCCTCCAACACCCTCCACTCCTGCAGGAACAATAAGAACCTGTCGGATTTAAACAATCATCGTCCTAATTTGTTAGTTACAGTCGTCAAGATAACATCTTTACATCTTCATCGGCTGTTTTCGTTGGAAGCCGTCGGTTCGTTCGCCTCCGGCTCGACCTGAACATCCAAAAACCCTCACGACGGAGGCAATATGTCGAAACCCGTTGAGTAATTGGAAAGTAAGTGTTGAAATAGTGAGTGAAGGGAAAAGGTTTGGGGGGTAAAGTGAAACAAAATGTACCTTTATTTGTCTTCAATGAAATCTAGATGGTAGAATAATACTTTTAGAGCCCTTTGAGCGCTGAAAATCAACGTTCAAACTAAAAAACAACCTTTTTAATTGATAAATTGTGTCCTAAAACATTTAAATATACAATATTTTATCTCGTCTTTTCTGACTTTTCATGAATGTGTGCTATATATATATATATATATATATATATATATATATATATACTGTATATATACATTTAGTTTGTCCTTTTATCAACATTAATTTAATTAAAATATAAATACATCAATTGTGATGTATTGTAACAGGTTTTTGCCAAATTTTACTTGACTGCGTTGATTTCTTTTTAAACTTTATCTTTAATAAAAAAAATAAAAATAAATCCTAAAAAAAAGATTTCTTGTTAATAATAACAAAATCAAATGATGGAATTTTCTGTGAATAAACATTTTAAATCATTTGTGTTGTTTTCTTTTTATACTTTTTTTTAAAAATCAAATAAATAAAAAGCAACATATTTATAAATATTTTAATTCTTGTTATCAAAAACAACATAAAATGACGGAATTTGTTACAGAAAATGTATTTTATTTATTATTTTAAGAAATTACAATCTCTACTTATTTAAAATTTAACATTTTTACTTCATATAATTATATATAATTATATATTTTAATTATTTGTGTTTTATTTGTATTTTGACAACATCAACTTGATACAAAAACATATATATTTTGCATGTTTGGCTTAAACTTTAGTTTAAAAATAAGTAATGGCCTTGAATATATAGCGAAATATGTCGAAACACCAGCTTGAAAACTAGTAACCGTATCCTCTCGTCCTCAGTCATCACCGGATTTCATTGTTACTTTAGCAAAATATGTCGAAACGTTATCTTTAAAAGCTGCTGGAGTCCACTGTATCCTCTCGTCCTCAGTTATCGCCCGGTTTCATTGTTATTTTAGCAAAATATATTCAAACATCAGCTTTAAAAGCTGCTGGAGTCCACTGTATCCTCTCGTCCCCAGTCACCGCCGGGTTTCATTGTTACTTTAGCAAAATATGTTTAAACATCAGGTTTAAAAGCTGCTGAGGTCCACTGTATCCTCTCGTCCTAAGTCATCGCCAGGTTTCATTGTTATTTTAGCAAAATATGTCCAAACATCAGCTTTAAAAGCTGCTGGAGTCGACTGTATCCTCTCGTCCTCAGTTATCGCCGGGTTCATTTTTACTTTAGCAAAATATGTTCAAACATCAGCTTTAAAAGCTGCTGGAGTCCACTGTATCCTCTCGTCCTCAGTTATCGCCCGGTTTCATTGTTACTTTAGCAAAATATATTCAAACATCAGCTTTAAAAGCTGAATGAGTCCACTCTATCCTCTCGTCCTCAGTCATCGCCGGGTTTCATTGTTACTTTAGCAAAATATGTCCAAACAATAGCTTTAAACGCTGCTGGAGTCCACTGTATCCTCTCGTCCTCAGTTATGGCCCGGATTCATTGTTACTTTAGCAAAATATGTTCAAACATCAGCTTTAAAAGCAGCTGGAGTCCACTGTATCCTCTCGTCCTCAGTCATAAAAGGTTTTCACTGTTTTCTGCGACGGACATAATGACTGCTAGTGGCCGGATGTTTTTTTAATTACAAAAATGAAAAAGTATTTGATTGTATATTGTGAATCAAAAATCATTTTGTTAACAGAAATATATACCAAACAATAACAATGTTAAATGTAAAAAATGAAAATATTAATACACTGCTGTTGAACATGAAAGCGGTATTTGAAAGAAAAAGAAAAATAATTGTGATAATTAAGTGTATTGATATTTTCCAACACGCCTACTAAAAACATGTACAAAAACAGCTTGATTTGTTTTTTAAATCTATTTTTCCTACTATCCGAGCTGGGAAATGAGTCAGCGAGCGTGTGATCCACGACTCTCTCACCACAACCCCTTCTTCGCCTGTCGAACCGGTGACGACAACCTCTGTCACTCCTGTTGTGTTCGACTCGCCGTTGCATCACTTCCTGCCCCTCCAGAAGTGTCACTCACTGACGCTTCAGTCTCTGACGAAAGGTGAGTTTCACAGGTCGCTTGAAAAAGCTCTTGACAGCTCTGATCAAACGTCGGACGGCTCAAAAAACACAGCACTTTGAGTCTTTCTTTAAAAGCTCTAACAAGGCATGACATCATTAAACGCCTTTTTAAAAACACGTCTTTTAAACAGTTTTCGCATCTAAACCAGGACTAAAGAAGCTGGCGCTCGAGCGTACCATTAGAGCGACTAACGCGGGTGTAAAACATCCTCTAAAATGTTTTATGTCGCTCGTAAAAGCGCGGCTCCTCGGATGATAAGGTGTTGAATTCGCTCCTGACTGTGTAATTTCGCCCTCTTTAAAAAAAACGTGTCTCGACTTCTTGCTGGAGCTTAACCTCCGAGGCTCGACTCCTGCCCCCCCCTTACCGACGCACACCCAAACACTGACCAAGGTGGTAATTTGGAGCACAATCTGGACCTTTTATAGTGATGCCTTATTGTCAACACCCCCCCCACCCCCCCACACACACACCTTCTCCCCCTTTTTCTGCCATTCTCCCTTCAGTTCCTCTTCATTTGTTCTAATTCCAGGGACCGGCCGGGTCTTGCCTGGCTTTGGAGAGTGCTTGGTTTCAAAGGGTAATTGACACCTTACCTGTAATTTCATGGTTTCACTCCACCTGCCTTTGATGTCTGGCTCTGGGTTGGAGGCAGGATGCGGAGAAGAAGAAGAAGAAGAAGAAGGAGAAGAAGAAGGAGGAGAAGAAGTGTCGCTGTGCTCCCTCGGCGAGTCTCTGCCCAGACGACGGAAGGTTGTTTGTGCAAAAGAATGACGTTTCATCCCAAACCTCTGGTTGTTAGAACAAAAAGAGAGAGACGGGGGCTCCGGGGTTTCTTGTGGTGATACAAGAGACGATTGTGACATCAAAGAGGACGACGATTAGAAACCAGTCAGACATTTTTGAAGATGGAAAATAAAAAAAAATGTTGGTCTGGCTTTTCACCTCAACTCTATTCATCTGGATAAAAGAAAGTTTGGCTTTTTTTTAACCTTATTTTTTCTCAAACACATTTGTTTTCAGGCCTCGTGATCATGTCGATCCTTAGACAACACAAGGGATACCTAAAACACATTTGTTTACAGGCCTCGGGGTCATGTCGACCCTTAGACAACACAAGGGATACCTCAAACACATTTGTTTACAGGCCTCGTGATCATGTCGACCCTTAGACAACACGAGGGATACCTCAAACACATTTGTTTACAGGCCTAGTGATCATGTCGACCCTTAGACAACACAAGGGATACCTCAAACACATTTTTTTTACAGGCCTCGTGATCATGTCGACCCTTAAATAACACAAGGGATACCTCAAACACATTTGTTTACAGGCTGATCATGTCGACCCTTAGACAACACAAGGGATACCTCAAACACATTTGTTTACAGGCCTAGTGATCATGTGGACCCTTAGACAACACAAGGGATACCTCAAACACATTTGTTTTACAGGCCTCGTGATCATGTCGACCCTTAGACAGCACAAGGGATACCTCAAACACATTTGTTTACAGGCCTCGTGATCGTGTCGACCCTTAGACAACACAAGGGATACCTCAAACACATTTGTTTACAGGCCTCGTGATCATGTCGACCCTTAGACAACACAAGGGATACCTCAAACACATTTGTTTAAAGGCCTCGTGATCATGTCGACCCTTAGACGACACAAGGGATACCTCAAACACATTTGTTTACAGGCCTCGTGATCATGTCGACCCTTAGACAGCACAAGGGATACCTCAAACACATTTGTTTACAGGCCTCGTGATCGTGTCGACCCTTAGACAACACAAGGGATGCCTCAAACACATTTGTTTACAGGCCTCGTGATCATGTCGACCCTTAGACATCACAAGGGATACCTCAAACACATTTGTTTACAGGCCTCGTGATCATGTCGACCCTTAGACAACACAAGGGATGCCTCAAACACATTTGTTTACAGGCCTCGTGATCATGTCGACCCTTAGACATCACAAGGGATACCTCAAACACATTTGTTTACAGGCCTCGTGATCATGTCGACCCTTAGACAACACAAGGGATGCCTCAAACACATTTGTTTACAGGCCTCGTGATCATGTCGACCCTTAGACAACACAAGGGATACCTCAAACACATTTGTTTACAGGCCTCGTGATCATGTCGACCCTTAGACGACACAAGGGATACCTCAAACACATTTGTTTACAGGCTGATCATGTTGACCCTTAGACAACACAAGGGATACCTCAAACACATTTGTTTTCTGGCCTCCGGGTCACTTTGACCCTGAGATAACAACAAGGGGCTAAGAAAAAAAGGAACGATGAATCCTGGGCCGGGGCTGGGGTCGCTGATATAGTTTGGTGGTGGAGTCAGGAGTGCAAACCTTTTTGATTTAATAACTAATCATTAGTTTGATATTCAAATTCCCAAACAACCAGGAGTTATTCTTAAGTTTTCCTTCTAGATAGGTCTGTGTGCAAGAATCTGGCGCTACGATATGTATGATAATGTGACATGATGTGATAATATGTTCAAACATCAGCTCTAAAATCTGCTGGAGTCCACTGTATCCTCTCGTTCTCAGTCATCATCGGCTTTCATAGTTACTTTAGCAAAATAGGTCCAAAACATCAGCTTTTAAAAGCTTCTGAAGTCCATTGTATCCTCTCGTCCTCAGTCATCGCTAGGATCTCACAGGATTTCATTGTTTCCGGCGAAGGACAAAATAACAACTGCTAGTGGCCAGATGTGTAATTGCAACACAAAAATGTACAAACGCCTCAAGTATTTGCTTGTTAATTGTAAATTAAAAATACATTTATTTCAATTTGACTGAAATATACACCAAACAATAACTATGGTAAGAATAAAACTCAAAATATTGATACACTGCTGTTGAATTTCAAAGCGATATTTTCCGACACCACTCTAAACAACAAGTCTCTTCAAGGTTGATCACTGGTGATGATTTTTTTCATTATCTGTTCATTTGTGTCCAAACTCCTGGAGCTTCCTCTCACTTCCTCTCTCCTTTTTCTTCACGGTCGAGGGAAACCGGCAACAGTTTGGGAAAAAAATCAATCCTTTAAAGCGCATTTGCCGATTTAATTGTGGGTTTTCCCGCGTCTGGATGTGTTTGTTCCTCACGGCGCAGAGGTGAGAGGAAGGCTAGCTGCAGATTCAGACTGGCAGCCCGTGAGTGATGAGCAGGGAGTGACAGGAAAATTGCATTTTGTGCAACCATGAATCATTACAAACAAGCCTTTAAAAGACACCCCTCGCTGTAATTACCTCCTCTGGGATGCTCTATTACCGGGTACTTTATTACCTTCTATTAGCCGTGTGCGCCTGCCAAGAGCAGATGGAGACCTCACACTGAATAACAAAGCTTGGCAGGTGAATCTACCCGGAGCTGCTCTTCCAACCCGGGACCAGATTACGTCACCGGACGATATCGGAATGTTGAGTTTATTCTGTCGTTCTTTTTGACGAAGTTATGTTAGACGGTTCGATGACAACGACTCTCTGGAAATACATTTAAGTAACTATTGAAAAATAACACGGTCATTTGGAATTAGTTCATCTTGACTTAAACATATTATAATGAAAAGAGAAGTACAAATTTATATTGTAGTTGTACTGTACATATTGATTGCTTTTTAAGCATTTGAAATATCATTGACATCATCACTAGTCCTGCTGACTATCACTGATGCTAACTGTACAACTGAAGAATCGTTAAATAGTTCATCTTAACTTAAACAAACATATTATGGTTAAAGGAAAGTACAAAATATATATATATATAGTAGTCATACTGTATAAATCGTTGCCTTTTTAAGCATTTGAAGTATTATTGACATCAAAACTAGTCCTGCTGACTATCACTGATGCTAACTCTGCAACTGAAGAATCGTTAAATAGTTAATCTTGACTTAAACAAACATATTATGGTTAATAGAGCAGTACAACAAAAAAAAAATCAATATTGTAGTTATACTGTATAAATTGATGGCTTTTTAAGCATTTGAAATATCGTTGACATCATCAGTACTCCTGCTATATAGCACTGTTGCTAACTGTACAACTGAAGAATTGTTAAATAGTTCATCTTAACTTAAACAAACACATTATGGTGAAAAGAGAAGTACAAAAAAACCCAATATTGTACTTATACTGTATAAATCGATACATTTTTAAGCATTTGAAATATCATTGACATCATCACTAGTCCTGCTGACTATCACTGATGCTAACTTTGCAACTAAAGAATTGTTAAATAGTTCATCTTGACTCAAACAAACATATTATGGTTAATAGAGCAGTAGAAAAAAATAATCAATATTGTAGTTATAATGTATAAATTGATGGCTTTTTAAGCATTTGAAATATCATTGACATGATCAGTACTCCGGCTATATAGCACTGGAGCTAACTGTACAACTGAAGAATTGTTAAATAGTTCATCTTAACTTAAACAAACATATTATGGTGAAAAGAGAAGTACAAAAAAAAATCAATATTGTAGTTACACTGTATAAATAGATGCCTTTTTAAGCATTTGAAATATCATTGACATCATCAGTACTCCTGCTATAAAGCACTGGAGCTAACTGTACAACTGAAGAATCGTTAAATAGTTTATCTTGACTTAAACATACTATGGTGAAAAGAGAAGTACAAATTAATATTGTAGTTATACTCTATAAATTGATGGCTTTTTAAGCATTTGAAATATCATTGACATGATCAGTACTCCGGCTATATAGCACTGGTGCCAACTGTACAACTGAAGAATTCACTGATGCTAACTGTATAACTGGTGACATTTTTAACTGGTTAATCTAGATTTAGACAAACAGAGAAAAGTACTTAATGAGTGCAAAACTCCACTTATAAAGTATTTTTCACTCAATATTGTACTGTATAACTAGATACATTTTAAAGCATTTGAAAGATAATTGGCATCGTCGCTTCTCCCGCTAACTAGCATTAATGCTATATGTGCAACCGGTACAACTTATAATAAGTTTATCTTGACTTAAAAGAAGATAAAATGGTGAAAAGAAAAATACTTGAATAGGTAATACCTTTTTTTTCCAACCAATATTTGAGGTCTTACATAAGAATGTACCTTTTTAATTAGAAAAATAAATGACATCTTCACTACTCTTGCTAACTAGTGATGCTAGCTGAACAACTGGTTTATCTTGACTTAAACAAAAAAATAATAGTGACTAATATTAAGACCTCGACCGATAAAGTACTCCTGTTGTAAAACTAGATGCCTTTTTAAGCATTTGAAATATCATTGACATCATTAGAACTGCAGCGCTCTCTAACTCACTTGCACAACCCAGTAGAAATGGACATATTTACAATGTTTTTTTTTCTATTTATGACTGAAAAAGTCAATTTAGGTTCTACAAAAAAAATGTAGAAACATGCTAACAATATTTTAACTATATGTTTTAAGATCACTATTGAAAAAGTTTTGCTATTAATGACTTCAAATCTGGAATTTTGCTATGATTTTTGAGTTTGCACGAATATTAATTAACAGTTGACACTCACGTCTTTAATTAAAAAAAAAAAAAAGTGTCCACACGACGACAAAAGAAACGACACAAATCTAAACCAAACTAAATTTCCGCTGCGATGCTCCGGCGACAATGAAACCGCTGACCCTTTCCCAGGAGTCAAGGCGGACTAAGCCGATCACAGAGAAGTGGATCAGTACAGTGAGAACAAACCGAGGAAAAGCGAAAAAGAATGGATGGACGAGTGAAAACATATTGGTCATCCCAAGTTCAGTCCCTCTTCCCCGCTGTGAGCCTCGACCACGGGCTGCTTCACTGCCCTGAAGCCTGGGCTCCTGCCAGACGCTGGGCTCGCTTCCAGTTTTCTGTCCAAATTACCAGAGGAAGGCCAGCGGGGTGAGAAGATCTCACCCTCCATCCCCCACGTCTGAACCCCTCGCTGGCCTGCTGCAGAGCTGCTGGAGCGTCGCGGTTGGCCTGAGATTGCACCTGCACCGGGGCGGGCTCTGCTGCTGCTGCTCTTCTTGCCCTTTTTGGTTTCACACGAAAAAAAACCCCCAAAAAAACGACGTTCAAGACTGAAACTCTCCTGCTGAGACGTCCTTTTTCCTTTTGGTCTTCAGCAAAACAACTTTTAAAAATGCAAGTTTTTAAATTAAAAAAAGTACGTCTCACTCAGTTGAATGTTATGAATAAATTGACGCATATTTTGACAAAATCTTCGTTTAAAAATATATATATATTTAGAAAAAAGCCAGGATTCTTTCAACCACAGAGGAAAAAAGGTACATTTATTATATATTTCTATAAAAAAAATGATTTAAAACATGTTTACGTGAGAAACATACAACATAAATGAAAAGCTCCCTACTTTAATTCCTGTAATATTATCCTTTTCTATTGAGCTACAAGGGTCTAGTCCCAAAGAATCATTCGATAACCACCCCGTCACGATCTTTACACAAAATGCATACATTTATATAAAAGAATAACTGTCCTAACAATGACCTTAATAGGAAAGAACAGGGTTTGATATTTAATTATAGATTTATTTATTCACAAAAGATGAAGAAGTGTTACGGGGTGGTAAATGTCACTTTAAAATGTCTTTTACGACTTTATTTCAATTTTTTTTATATCCACCATGTGTTCCGGGGTGGTAAGGTTAATCTTAAAAACCCCAGGTAGCCACCAACAAATAACTCTTTTATAAGATTAAACTGTTTGCTCAAGATTTAAAGATGTGAAGATTTGTGGAATGATACCTAAAGAAAGATACAGGAAACAGAAAACTTAAGTGTTACGGGGTGGTAAATGTAAATTATAAACTTGTTGCTATACTTTCTAGTTGATAAAAGTGCTACCTACACTCATTCTAAGGTGACATTAAAGTTACTTAATTTCAACATTTTCTTTATCCACCATATGTTCCAGGTGGTAAAGTTGGTAAACCGGGGTGTTTAAGCTAACCAAAATTTGCAAATTTATCAAATAAAATGGTTGCTTCTTAAGACCTTGGCTCCTGCAAAGGTTTGAGGGATAAAGTGTCTTAATTTCGAAATTTTCTTTATCTACCATGTGTTCTGGGGTGGTAAAGTTGGTAAACCGGGGTGATAAAGCTAACCAAAATTTGCAAATTTATCAAATAAAATGGTTGCTTCTTAAGACCTTGGCTCCTGCAAGGGTTTGAGTATCTGAAAACAGAAAGGTTTAAGCAGAAGATGTAAGCGTCATGGGGTGGTTTAATATATAAATCACAATTATTTGAACACATTTTCCTTCAATTTCTTTATTTAATGTAATTAATTTTCGCAGGATTCGAACGCGTCGCTACGACGTCGTCGGGAAGTTTCGTCCGATCAATGCCTCCGGGTTTTGGGGTCGTGTTTACCTCATAACAAGGAGGCAACACGGCTCTGAAGCTGCGCCTGTGTGGTGCTGTGTAAACTGTCAACAACGCACACACACACACACACACACACACACACACACACTCGCGCAAGCAAAACACACACAACCTTCTCGGGGAAGGCACTTGGAACTGGAAATACTCCAGTTTCCTCGGTGGCAGATGTGTGGTTTCTCTTGGCAGCGAGGGAAGAAAGAAGTGATTTTCCTGCCTTCACGGTGGCCGTTTGATTGGGTTTCATCGCAGAAGAACCTGCAGGGACGTGAACGCCAGTGATTTATGAGTTAAAACACGGAGGCCGAGCAAGAAATCCTCCTTTTCTCGTAAATGTAAACGTCTCTATATTGACGTTAATGACTGGAATTAACCTGAAATTAGGTCAAAACTATAAATAAACACCTTTGATTGTTGAGTGATGGTTGGAAATGTCATGACCTTTAACGTATTTATTAGACTTTTCTGTCCAAAACTACATTATTCCTTTATTAACGTTTAAGAAATATTAATGTTTTATTTTTTGCTTGTAAATATCTGAGTGTCCGATGCAAAATATATAATAATAAATACAAATCAACAGAATTAAGAAACATAAATACAAATCAATGTTTATTTATTATAAACTTTCCTTCAAGTTACTGAGATAATAATAGTAATAATAATAATAAATGTAAATCTCAGTAAATACAAATCAATCGTAATTAAAGTTATGTTTTTGTTAATAAAAAGAGAAATTTGATGGACAGCTTAATGTTTTTAAAAAACAATTATAGTATATAGTATTATAGTTTTAATTGTACTATTTTCACTAACTTCAATGACAAACTGGTCCACTCAGAGATTTAAAAAAGGTTTATTAAAATGCATTTGTTTTGTAGTAAATGTGGTATTTATATACAACTTGAATATAGTAGTAAATGTAATACAAACAACTTAAATATCGTAACAAATGGATTTATTACGTTTGAAATCTCATAATAAATGTAATTTAAACTACTTTTATCTCATAATAAATGTATTTTGTACAACATTACTCTCTTAATAAATGTATTCGTTACAATTTGAATCTTAATTGATGCATTTTTAAAAATTCTATTCTTGTAGAAAAACTTTATGAAAGTTGCATAAAATCTTGTAATAAATGTGTTTCTACAACTTTAGTATAGTAATACATTTATCTTATAAAACAATAATCTTGTAATAAATGCGTTTTAAACAACTTTAATCTCTTAATAAATGTATTTTATACAAATTAAATGTCATAATTCATGTATTTCATACAACTTTAATCTCGTTATTAATGTCTTTATACAACGTAAATGTCATAATAAAAAATGCATTTTAAAAAACGTGAATGTTATAATATAAAATGTAATTTAAACAACTTAAATTGTATAATAAGTAGGTAATTAAGTAATAAATGTATTATAAACAGCTTAAATGTCATAATAATTAATGTATTTTAAACAAGAAAAACTAAATTAACGTTGCATAAAATCTTGTAATAAATGTATTTAAAATGAGTTAAATCTCATAGTAATGTATTTTATACCAATTGAAACCAGTAATAGAAGTTTATTTTTATTCTATGAGTGATAGTTTATTTATTCATTTAAAAAGAGCATTTGATTTTCACATTTGTGCGAACGATGACGACACTAAACCAAAGTAGTAAATGAGTTTTAAAAGATTTTAGTTTTTTATACCATTATTCTGAAGTAAAATAACTTTTTAATTCATTTAAAATCCACTCAGCTACAAACGCATGTGAACTTGACGGATCCTCTTCCCTCCGAGCGCTCGTGTCTCCTCCGGACGAAACCACCATTAACTCCACGGGTTGTTTTTTTGTTATTTTTTGCACCATTCATCGTTTTTTTCCGCAGGGGCCGAGTCAGCTGCCGTGACCGGAGTCTTGTCCGTGACCTCAGAGCGGTCGACCCAGACAAATATGGGCGAAGAGCCGCAACGCCCTCATCCTCCCTTCACACATGCACACTTACCCGACGTGCTTATTTGAAGCCATCATCATGATGCTCATTCACACACACTTAGACAATTCCTCCTCACACACACACACACACACACACCATCCTCAGCCATGGAGGTTGATTCTGCCCTCTGGATGAACCTTCCCCAGGACACTGAACTCGGAGGGGGGGTGGGATTAGCGGGGCCATGTTGCCAGACAGATAGATAGCCAGATAATGTGATAAACAGATAATGTGCGTTAAAACCCTCTAACACTCATTTGCTAACTAAGTCGACTAAATTTAACCCGACGCGGCGTCTACAGGCGACGCTGCGACGAGAAGAAGTCTCGGAAAAGCAGCGCCAACACGCCGCATGCCTCTGCCAAGGGGCTCAGTTGTAAGTATGTTTTAAAAGAAATCGACATTTTAAAATGGTTATTTCAAAGATGGTTTCCCATTTCGTCCTTTTTCTTCATCATCCACTGATACACTTCCACCACTTGAAGTCCCATAAAGTACTGCAACACTATACAAGTATTCTTGAGCTTCGTACCAATACTTTAAATTTTATTTTGCTATCATCAGTATTCAATTTTCACAAACTTCAGTCAAGTATTTCAGACGATATTTAGGGAGAAAAAACACATTTAAAAATGATATTTTCATAGATGATTTCCATCCCATAAACACTAACATACTTTCAATTTAAAATGTATATTTCATTTTGATTTGATACCTGAAATGTGAGTTTTGTTTTGTAATTACTATTTTAGATTTTAAAATATATAAAAAAAAGCAAAGTTAAAGATGTTGCGAGATGGTAAATCAATCCTTAGAACGACTGTCGCTAACACTAAGTAGGTAAGTATAGTTAAGTTAGCAAGTGTACGATACAATTGACAATTTTCTTTATTTACTAATACAGTTTTTATTTTCCCTTAGAATGTCTGTAGCTAAAACGAGCTAAGCTAACAAGTGTCTGATGTAGTTTAATAACCTGTTTATTTAACAGTGGAGTTTTTATTTTACCTTAGAATAACTGTAGCTAACACTAGCCAAGCTAACACTTTGATGCTATAGTTGAACATTTTCTTTAATTAAGATTTTTTATTATTTTCACTTAGATTGACTGTAGCTAATAATAGCTAAGCTAACACTTTATTGCTATAGTTGAACATTTTATTTAATTTATATTAGCTTTTATTTTCACTTAGAATGACTGTAGCTAACACTAGCTAAGCTAACATGTGTCTTATGAAGTTTAATATCTAGTTTATTTAACATTGGAGTTTTTATGTTACCTTAGAATGACTGTAGCTAACACTAGCTAAGCTAACAAGTGTTTGATGTAGTTTAATATCTTGTTTATTTAACATTGGAGTTTTAATTTTACCTTAGAATGACTGTAGCTAACACTAGACAAGCTAACACTTTAATGCTATAGTTGAACATTTTCTTTAATCAACATTAGTTTTCATTTTTACCTTAGAATGACTGTAGCTAACACTAGCTAAGCTAACACTTTAATGCTATAGTTGAACATTTTTTTAAATTAACACAAGTTTTTATTTTCGCTTATAATGAATGTAGCTAATAATAGCTAAGCTAACAAGTGTCTAATATAGTTTAATTTCTAATTTATTTAACATTGCAGTTTTTATTTTCACTTAGGATGACTGTAGCTAATAATAGCTAAGCTAACACTTTAATGCTAAAGCTATAACATTTTCTCTAATTAACATTAGTTTTTATTTTCACTTCAAATGACTGTAGCTAAAACGAGCTAAGCTAACAAGTGTAAGATACAGTTAAACATTTTCTTTACTTAATATTACAGCTTTTATTTTGTTTTAGAATAACTTTAGCTAACACTAACTAAGCTAACAACTCATACAATAAGTTCTTCAGTTTAACAACAAAACTTTTTAAAAGTATACTCCTGCTTTAACTGTTTAAATGTCCCCAATGTAAGTAAGTATTTATTTATATAGCGGTTTTCCAGACCAGGGTCACAAAGCACTTTAACAATCAAAACAATACTAAAAAAAAGTATATGTGAGACAAATAAAGGTTCATCTTATCTTATCTTGGACAAAAAACAACAAAAACAGAACATCCTTGGTGGAGCTGATAATAGACAAACTCATTAAAACAAATGAAATTATTTAAAATGACAATAAAGTTGAGTTTAACTACTCAGGACGAAAAAAAAATGAAGGTAAATTAAAGAAAAATAATATTGTTATAACACATTGAAAAATGAAAAAACCTTTAAACACGAGAGGAAGTCCAATAAACAAACAGGAAGTAGTCACAGATCTACGGCAGATTGTATTTTTCGCCCTCAACTCAGGAACATCTCATAGTATTTTTTTTTTTTTTAATAGAAACACTAACAACTTCACCGTCGGCTAATATCGAGTCCCGGGCGTTTGATGTGGAAATTCTTCCACATTCTCTAATAATTGGGCCGAAAAATCCCAGATATAAAATCTGTCGCTGTCAACCTCCCAGCCAGGGCTGCGAGCGAGTCTTAGCACCTGGCTCAGACAGAGTCGCTGCCAAGGCCTCCTCTAACCCCTTGAGTCGCTGCCAGGAGGTGTCAGGACTTGTTTGGAAGATGTAATTTGGTAAAGGAGGGTTTCCTTCCTCGGCCTCGACACGCCAAGCAAATCTCCCCGACCGAGATCCACACACTGGTGGAGATGTTTGAAGCCAGCGATGCACTCCTTTATTCTGCATTTATTCTTGAAAAAAAAAGCCATATTTAGACAAATTTATAGCAAGATACGTTGGAGGTGTTGCGAACCCTTTGAGTGACCCTTAAGGTTTGCAACGTTTTTTATCGTTCCGGAAAAATAACAATTATTTTGATGTGAACATACTTAAGGTGAATCAAATAATTCAAATAAAAACGTTGGTTTTTTTTAAAACTCATTTAATGGTAGTTTCTGATAAAGATACTTGCAGAGCTGCATCCCATATAGTACTGCAACACAATACACGTTTACATCGATCGATCTCTGTATGGATAATTCCATTTAACCATCATGCATCTGTACTTTTGTCAATTTGAGCCAGTAATCCCTTGAAATCTGGATACATTTTTCTGTGTTTTTTTGTATTATTTCTTTTGTAAAATCATCATTTTTGTGACAAATTTAGGAAGAAATGATCCACCTAAACAAATTAAAAATTGTATTTCCACTTTATATTTAAGAAAATAATATAAGAAAGGGAATTTACATAAAGTACATACAGTATTTATGTATATACAATATATATATATATATATATATATATGTATAGTTACAGGGTGGTAGAGTTTGCCTAAACAGACCATAGCTAACTACCAAATACCTTGCTTGAGACCTTGGCTCCTGCAAGTCTTGTGCCGTCTGTGATATCGCGTAACAAAACAGGGTCTTTGTAATAGCAAGAAAAAAGTAAGTGTTGCGGGTGTGTTAAACTGGGACATTAATCATGAATTTGATATAAGAGTTTTTTATTTTTTTTTTTTAATTAATTTTATCAATTTAAATCTTTTTAAACAAAAACAAATTAATTGTTTACGTAAAAAGTTACAGGGGAACCATTTTGTCAAAAAGTCTCACAGGTGACATTTAAACAGGCATTATATCATTAACAGTTATGATCATTTCCAATGTATTTTGATAAAGTTTAGAATTTAAAAGTTCTAAGAAAGAAAGGGCTCATGAAATTGACATAAAAACCTTCGTAATTTTGTTTAAAATTAGGGTTCTGCTGAAACTGCTCCTTACTTAACATAACAGTTTTTAATTACATTTTTCTCACATAATTCAAATGGAACAAATATATTATTTTTGTTTGGGTCTGGTTACTTTACTTGCTTGAGACCTTGGCTCCTACAACTATTATGCCGTCTTGTGATTTGAACTAGTAAAACAGCGTCTTTGTAACAGCCAGAAAATGTAAGCCTTGTGGGGTTAAACTTAATCCTATGAATGAATTCAAATAATTATTTTCTTTGCTTACGGGTGGTTAAAATCAACTTGCTTGAGACCTCGGCTCCTCAAAGTCTTAAGCTGTCTCTGAATCCAAAAGAAACACAGTCTTTGTAACAGGGGGACATAAATTAATCATGAATTTGATATAAGAAAATACACTTTTTTTTACATTTATTTAAAAAATATATAATGTTTAATTTTTATTTTTTTTTATAAAAATGTATTTTGACAAATATTTTTTTTAACAGCCAGAAAAATGCAAGTGTTAAACTCCAGAGACACATTTTTTTTAACAATGAACTTGAATGATTATTTTGATTAGTGGTGGTTAATTTAACTTGCTTGAGACCTTGGCTCCTGCGAGTCTGATGCGGTCAGTGATATCACTTAAATAAACAGTATTTTTGTAACAGGGGGACGGACATTAATCATGAATTTGATATAAGAAATTGAACAAAAAATTAGTTTACAAAAATATATAATATTTAATAAAATCTTTTTTTTTATGAAATGTATTTTGACAAATCTTTTTCTTAACAACCAGAAAAATGTAAATGTAAACGCACGACAATATTTTTAAAATTTTAACAATGAATTTAAATCATTTTTTTGTTTAGTGGTGGTTTAACTATCTTTCTTGAGACCTTGGCTCCTGCGGCTGATGCCTTCAGTGATATCACTTAAAGAAACAGTGTCTTTGTAACAGGTGGACAGATATGAATCATGAATTTGATACAAGAAATTATACAAAAACATATTTGATTTTGAAATGGAAAAAATGTTGGTGTTAATTCTCCAGGAACTTATTATTGAAACAACAATTAACAGTTTTGATAAAATGTTTTGTCGATAAAGTTTTCGAGGGCTAATGGCGTTCCATAATTTCATGTTACGGGGTGACCTTGACTGTCCTTTCCGGGGTCATTTTGGACGCCGTGTTGTTTCGGGGGCGAAGGCAGGAAGTCATATTTTCACCAAAGCAACTTGGGTGAAACTAAAGGTGTTACAGTTTGTTTAGTTGTGTCCGAGGGGGCCCCGGGCGGGAGATGTCCCCCCCAAACACACACCCACACACACACACACACACACACCCTGATGTCCTCCTGCTAACCAGGGCTCTGTGGTCTCCAGGAGATGCAATAACAATAGCCAAACTATACCGTCCAGAGTCCCGGTGCAACACAATGACCACGTCCATGTCGATTAGCGTGGGGGGGGCAGGTGGCGGGGCCCGGTCTGGTCGGGGCTAATAGCTTATTACGGCGTGTAAAGTGACAGTGTGATCTGGAAGGATGCCAGCAGAACAGGACCAATTAAAGTAGAAACCAAGGGGAGGGAGTGTGGATGGAAGGGGTTGGTGGTGGTGGTGGGTTGTCGGGGTGGGCGGGGGGGGGCGTCTTGCATTCCTTCGAGCTTCGGTCTAATTCACCCATGATGGGTTCCCTGGGGACTGACACCCTCCTGCATGAAAAATATTTGAGTCCGCTCCTGCTATGTTGTTGCAAAACACATCTGAAACGAAAGCCAAACACGCTCAAAGCGGCTGAAGTAGCGGCCGAGTGTTCGGTAAACAAGTCTGTTTACTTGTTGACACGCTGGGAGGAAGCCACGCCAGGAAGGATTGACGACTTGGTTTTCAACGTCGATGCGCTTTTTGTCGTCACCGTTACGTCGTTTTTTCTTCGTTTATCGCTCAGCAAAGGAATTTCATTAAAGTCATCTTTGCAGTGGATTTTCATTTTTGATTAATACAATTATTTAAATTAAACTTTTAAAAATCGTTTTTTCTTTCAATTATATAATATATATATATATATATATATATATATATATATATATATATAAATAAAAGTGTGTTTCCCCTCTGGGGATGAATAAACATTTTCTATATTATTTATATATATATATATATATATATATATATATATATATATATATATTTAATATTATTTAGTACCCCATTTAATTTGGTTTTATCTGTAAAAGTTTATTGTATTTTCGATCTTTTACTTTTAATTTATGTTCATCAAAGTATATATTTAATATTGGATTGTTTTTAGATTTTTTAAATTTTTTTGTGCTCTGTTATATTTGGTTTTACACCATGTGTTTTTCATTTCCAAGCTCTTAAATATCTTTATGTTCATATTAAAGTAGAACAAAAAAACATATTTATATTTTGGTAACATGTTTGATTTAATACAAATAATAATAATTCGGAATGATAATTTTGTGCACTTTTATTTAAACAACAATTAAACCATAAATCATTTTTGAGCTTTTATTCACATTAAAAAAAATGTTTTTTCATACCTTAGTTTTTTTCTTTCGTACTACATTTCTAGAATGTTTTTATATTTTAACAAGATGTACAATTTAAAAATAAAAACAAATAAGAGCTGTATTTTTTCTTTTTTTAGTTGTATCCACATGACACTGACATCAGTCGTTTTGGGTTTTTTAAAACATTTATTTATGTTGAACTAGAGTATTTATTAAACACTTCTAATGTTATATATTTATAGTGTTTTATTTTTTTAATTTTTATGTAGTGCTCTATTATATGTTCATTTATCCATACGAGACTTAAACCAATAATGTGTTAAATTCTGAGCTTTTATTAATATAAAGTACTAGAAATTACTAAAATAAATATATATAAGACATTTCACTTCCCTTCTTAAAAAAATGTAGTGTTTTTATTTTATTTTATTTGTACCACATTTTAGTTACATGTATTATTACAAAAAATGTGTTGCCGTATTGTATTTTGTTTTATCCATATGACACTTAAACCATCAGTTGGTTTTTATTTTGAGTTTTTATTCATATTAAGTAAGTAAGTCATTTATATTCATAGAGCGCTTTTTTAGACGAATCTCAAAAAATATATACTAAAAAGATCAAGATAACACAGAGAAAAACTGTGTCACAGGTGTCCCAGAAAGTCAGGAAAAAGCCTGCACGAATTTACAAATATATTCTAAAAATATATTAGATATATAATATTTTAGTGTTATTTAAACCTTTTATTTTATCATTACGAGTTTTTGTCTTTTTCTTTTAGGTTTATTTCATATTAAGCTGAATTTTGAAAAATATTTGGGACGATTAATATATTTTTGATTTGTTTGAGTTTCTATTAAAAAAAAGAAGTTTTTTCTTTAAAAATATAAGTAATATGTATGATTTAGTTTTTTTATCTTTAAAAATACTCAAGTGTACTTAAGATTTTTATATTTTCGTTACATGTAGGTTTTTGTCTTGTTTTATTCGCTGCCCTTTTTATATGTAATGTTATCCATACGAAGCTTAAACCATACTTTTTACATATTTTTATATTAATATTAAAGCACTTTTTTGAAAATATATTTAAGTAATTTTTTATTTACATGTAGGATTTTTTATTTTAATTATTTTTCACTTTATCCATATGAAACTTAAACCATACGTTTTATGTTTTAACCTTTAACATATCTATGTATTAATATTAAAGTACTTTTTTAAAAATATATTTAAGATATTTTTTATTTATATGTAGGATTTTGTTTTAATTATTTTTAACTTTATCCATATGAAACCTAAACCATACGTTTTATGTTTTAAGCTTTAACATATCTATGTATTAATATTAAAGTACTTTTTTGAAAATAAATTAAAATATATATAATTCAGTGTCAATTATTTGTTGTGTACGATAATTAATAATTAGAAAATGTAATCAGAAAAATGTCCTCATTTTCCCTCCTGTAAGGCTTGATCAACAGGTTTTACAAAAAGGGGGATTAAATGCGTATTTTAGTGAATATGGATTGTGTCAGTTGGATGTTTAAGCTGCAACAGGAAGAACAACAGAAGGGGTTAATGTAATCCATTTCATTGGCGGGGGCCTCTAATAACTGCTCTCTCCCTGCGTCTCCATTGGCCCGCGGAGTTTCCATTGTCCGGGCCGGTGCAGGTGTGGGACATGCTTTGTTGATCATAATCCCCATGGCAAGGGGAGAAGCTTTGAGTGTGCTTGACGTACCCCACCGGCGGGGCCTTTGCTCCTCGGCCGCCGAGCAGCCACCGTCTCCAGCCGCCTCTCATGGGATCCGACAGGCGGAAAAATAATGAATAACACCTTAACCCGGAGCTGACCTGGCTCCGATTCACCAGCTCCACACGAGGGGTAAACGAACCACTTAATTGAGCCTTCCAGGATCAAATCATACTCCAGACCCGCCCCCCCCCCCTCCACAGACCCCCCCACCACCACCACCAGCTTCATTCCCAGACATCAAGATGTTTTCTTCAACACTTGCCTGTCCACGTCTTCCCGAGTTTCTGGTCCGATGATGTCATTTTTAATATCGAGATTCACGTTGAAAAACCCCCTGAAACATCGAGTAAAGAACAAGTTGCGTCGCCTTGTTTTGGCCAAACATATTTTGGTGACGTTTAAAGGGATATTGTTGAATTTTTTGGGGGGGCGTAGCCACAGACGTTGATGCCAGATAAGGATTGTTTGGTAGAAAATCAAATCACAGCAAAAAGGTCAACGATCGTTTTCCATGAGCAGCAGCTCGACTACGACTGTTGAAGGGTCCCTTACTTAGTTAGAAGTTGGAAGAAAAAAAAATTGGATTATCGTAGGAGAGACCTAAAATAATCGTGTTTTGAGGGAAATCATAGTTCGCCTGTTGTACCAACTTGTTTATTTTTTATTTTTTAAGTGATTACAAATATTGAGCTCTGGCACAGATATGAGGATTGTATGGGGTTGTTAGAAAATGTCGATACAGCGATATAATGAAATACTTATTTTCACGATACTGCATCGATATTCGACAGCACTGTAACGATTCTGTTTTTATTTAAATAGTTCTTTTATAGTTTATATTTCAAAGAATTGTGTTTAAAATAAAAATCTTTTTTTTTCAAATTTACAATTGTGTTCATTTTTGTGTTGCAATTAAAATGACGTCCTACACAGCCAAACAATTAATGAAACCCTGTTAGATCTGGGCGATGACTGAGGACAGGAGGATACAGTGACTCCAGCAGCTTTTAAAGCCGATGTTCGAACATATTTTGGTTTGAAAACGATGAAATGAAAGCAGTTACGACTTCGTCAAGAGTCATGTGGTCTGTAAATTCTGCAACACCAGAGTCAAGTACTCGATAATACTACACATATAAACTTGTTACTACAGAATCTACAATATATCGTAATGTTGCCGCTGTATCCTGATACCTATCGTATCGCCAGATTCTTGTCAATACACATTACTATTTTTTTTGTTTTTGTGTTCTCACAGATTTGATTTTAATACAAGGTCACATTTGAACCTACATCAACAAGAGTCATTCATAATTGGACTACAGATGATAAGTTGGGGTACATGGTTGTAACTGGGGTTTTTATCCAAACAGAACAACAATACATTAGCTTTAGCATAAACATAGCCAAGATGCAACTGCGATCTCTCTCCCAGATTGATAGAAGCTGATGTTCAAGGTCGTGAAACTGGTTTTCCGACATTAATGTCAAGATGGTGATTGTTCACTGTGGACCAGAAATTTTGTTTACCTTCGAAATGTATCAACGGGAAAGTGTTTACCCTTTTTAAACTCGTATTAAGTCTTATTAAGTGTTGGAAAATTATTACGTTTTTCGTTAGCTTAGGTCAGAGAAAACCAACAAGATCAGGTCAAACTTTTTTTTGTCCCAGTGGGAACACCGTACACTTGTCTAAATTGTAGTGTGACATCATCAGGACTGAGAGTGACTCTTTTAATCCCAACACCATCACACAAAATCTGTCACATTTTCTCTTCTAAAAGCGTAGCAACTTTTTTGGTTTTTGAGTAAATGAGCGTTTTTTTTGATAATCCTATATTTCCCAGTACATTCTTGTTCAGCATCTACCACATAACACACCCCATCACTAAAAATTTTACATAATAATACGCAACTTATTTTGGGTAAAACAGGTGTACTTCAATCAAAATACGATCATTTTAAGTATGTTTTATTTTAAGATAATACTACATTTTGTATTTGTATTAACTTGCATCAAGATAAGTAATTAACAACCACCACAGAACACAGCACTATCACACAAAAACACGCCGTCACATTTCTACCAAATTGTTCAAGTTTTTCTCATAAGGTATGAAAAAAGTGAGATCATTTCCCTGAAAATACGATACTTATTACGATAATCCTGCAAATATCCATAAACTTCTAGATAAGTGATCTGCACTCACCCCAGGACACACAGCACCATCACACAAAAACACGCCGTCACATTATTCTACCAAATTCTTTTTGGGTTTTTTCACACGAGGTATGAGAAGTGTACGAAAATTTCCCTTAAAATGCAAGAATTTTGAGTTTCTTTTCCGATGACCCTACATTTCAACTTCTAGATGAATAATCATCATCCACCTCAGGACACACACAACATCACACAAATACACAACGTCAAATGTAATGTTTTTACTACATTCGTAGCGTCTTTTTTACATCAAGTATGGGAAGTTTACAATCATTTTCCGATACTTTTGAGTCCCTTTTCCAATAATCCAACATTTCCCATTAGCTACTTGTCAAGTTCTGTGTATCCAAAGAAACAAAGCAGGACTTTTACAACAACAATCCTCATTACAAGTATTTGTTTCCTACCAGTTGCATCTTCTGGCTGATCAGGAGCTTTGGTCACGCCCTGATTCCAGGAGCAGGTGAAAAGGTCAACTGAGCTTCCTCCAAACATTTAAGCCATGCTTTCCCTATGGGTGCGCAGGTGAATTATGTCCCTCTAGCAACTTAAAAAAGAATATGGGTTCCACCAGTTGCATACTGTACTGGATTCAGTCGCTTCAATTTTAACTTTGCTGCTTGTCTTCAACGGAAAGCAGGACGACTATTTGTCCGACATCCCTGTTAAAGATCACAACGACTACTCGAAGAGTGAAAATAAAATTTTCAATCTCTGCCTTTTACAAACCAAAAGATTTATCGCAATGACGTGGATGGAAAGGACCCAGTATTGGTTGCAAAAACTGTCTCATATGTTTTCCATATGAAAAGATCACTTAGTCATTGAAGGACAAATAAAAGGTTTTTTGGAAAAAATGGTGTTTGTTACACCTATTGGCGGTACAAAATTAAGGACAGCAGAATGTATAAATGTGTGTACTTATTGTACTGAATGTGTTTTATTGTATTTATTTATTTTTCGTGGGGTTGTTTGCTTGTTTTTTGTTGTTCTCGGATTGAAAGTTCTGTCTGAATGTTTTGTAATAATTAAAAACAAATCTCAATGAAAAGATCTTAAGTCGCTTTTATATAAAAGATGCAAGAAATGTACGATATTTCCCACAAAATACAATATTTTACACCAAAACACAAGCACATTGTTTGTTTTTCTTTGGGTTGGACCAAGATTTCCTTCAAAATATTGTAATAAAATATATAGTAAGTAAGTAAGTACTGTAATTTTTATTTGTATAGCGCTTTTCTAGACCAGGGTCTTGAATAGTCTCTCGAATCTCTTTTACGATGATCTGACATTTCCCATCAAGTTTAACAAGTAATTAACAACCACCGACTGACACATTGAAACGAAAACACGACAAAACATTCTTCGTTTTTCATAGCAGGTATGAGAAGTGAAAGATAATTGCACTCAGAATACGACGGTAAATCCGACACAGCTGACAGCACCATCACATCACACTATAAATCATTTCACTTTTTTTTTGTCTACTCATTTTTTCGTTCGCATGACAGGTGTACGTTGATTTTCTAATACGATCACTTTGAGTATCTTCTACAATAATTTCCCATCAACTTCTCGATGAGTTGATAACCATTGGTGTGTCCCAAATCGCAAACTTTTACACTTAATTTTTTCAAGTACACAAGTGCGTTCACACACAATGTAATGCGTAATGCCCACTTAATTTGCGCACTGAAACGGCCAGATTGAGTGTGGATCAATACTTTCCACCCTCAACGGCCGCCATCTTTGTGATGCTACGTCTGGAGCTACGTCGCTAAACGGAAGCTACGTCACTGATGACGCGTCTTCGGAGCAGATTCCGGCGTAAATGTCTCGAAACAACTTATTTAACTTCAAAACAACACAACAACAATAATAACACAATGAAACACAACTTAATAACTTGTTTCGATTGGTGAAAAGTGTTGTCAAGTGTTGACGATAGTGTTCATACTTTCGGTTGCACTTAGTGTTAAAAAGTAGTAGAAGAAGAAGCTGTCGAGTCATTTCCTGTTAGTGTGTAGCAGCAGAGTTTGATTTGAGACAGTACTACCCTGACCAAATTCATAAGTAAGTAAGTAAGTAAGTAATTTATATTTATAGAGCACTTTTCCAGACCAGGGTCACAAAGCGCTTAAACAATCAAAACAATATTCAATAAAATATGTACTTTAAAGGGCAAGATAAAACTGAGACAAACACAGGAGTTCCAGAAAATCAAGGAAAAGCTCAAATAAAAATGTCTTAAGATGTTTCTTGAAGGAGTCAGTGAGCTATGTTACAGTGTACTGTAAAGCAGTGCACTTAGAGAAGTGTGCGATTTGAGACACAGCCCATGACTCAATTGTGTTTGTCAAGTTCGTCCTCACTTTTCTGACAGAAAAATCTCGCCACGTTTCGCCACATTCAGTCCCGTCGTCTCCGAGGAAAAAGCTAACGCGAGGGAACGTTTGCTCTTCCGCGGCCTCGTCTAAGATGTTTCTCATTAGCGAGGCGTCACCTCGGGCCCATTATCAGAGGGAACCGGCTCGGGGTCGAGGGTCCTGCGAGGTTGTTTTAGGACATGAACCTACACAGTCACCCCTCAAAATAGCGACCGGCGGTCCATGTTCAACCTGCTTCCCAGCCCCGGATCCAACAATGGTGCTTTTCAAGTGTCAGTCGATAGAACCCTATGGCTGCCAAATGAGAGGCGGGCAGCCGATGTTCCAGGAACAAAACCAAGGTTATCAAACAGTAGCCGGGTCCGTGGATCCACTCTAATTGAGAAGTTTACACTTGGCAACAGGGGTCCTTATTCAGCGGACGGCACCGGAGCCCTCTGCCAGGACGGGGAAAAATGTTCCTGCAGAAATGCATAGAAGTGACGTCAGCGGAGCATCAGATTGTCCACTGAACATTCAACGGACAAGAAAAGACTTTTTTCTGTCAGTTAAGTGGCAAAATAAACACAAAAAATGATCCGCGCAGGAGTTTCTTTTGCCCACATGCTGACATGAGAGCTGATTTCACAGCAATTCAGTTATCAGGGTTTTAACAAATAAACATGGACCACACAAGCGCTGGAAATATGCTCCGGATTCAATTAAAATTGATTTTGACTTTATTTATAAAAATCCATGTGTTTTACTGTATTTTAAACATAAATGAAAATATTACAATTCATATTTTAGTAGAATAAAACTTGGTTAAGTCGTATTCTATTTAAGAAATAAATGAGATTATACAATAAAAAAAAATAAACAAAAGTAGAATCTTTAAATTACATTCATTTCCAGATTTATATTAAAAAATATTTAACTGAATTTGATCTGTAACTTCGATAAATAAAAAACGTAATATTAGAATAAAACTATTTAAACCATGTTTGTATGATCGTTTTTATTTACAAAAAAAAGAAAGAAAACATCTAAACGTTCGTTTAAAGGATGATCAATTTAAAGTTTAAAAACAATTGAAATCGATTTATTAATTTAAAATGGCAAGTATATAAGTTAGTATATATATATATTTTTAACAGCAGGTTTATAATTAATATGTTGGGTTTGAATAAAAGAAATAAACAATTAGAAATAATTATTATTATTATTATTTATTGATGATTTATTTATACTTTCAAATTTACAGTGTTTATTCGAATTATAATTAAATTAACTAATGTGCAATTCAATCACTTAATAGTTATATAAAATTATACTATTTAAAAAAAAAAAAAAATTTAGAGATTCAAATATTCCTCTGCTTAAAGAATTTATGATGGTTTAAAAAGTGGTTAAAATAATCCATCATTGTCTCTTAATCTTAATCCTGAGTTGCCAACACTCGGGGAGGGAAAGTCTCATTGTTTTTCCTGTGGAGGAACAAAAACAAGATGGCCTCCCAAAATTGGGGCAAAACAAGGCCACGGAGGGAGAGAGACGACAAAAGAGTCGCTTTTAAGAGCCTCAGGTCGCGGAGGGATAGATTCGCAGAAGTCTTAATTGTTACAAGAGGGATCGGCGTGAAGGACGGAGGAACAAAAGCTCCTTTGTTTTCACTGGATCTGAATTAAGATGTCTGTCAAAGTCTCGGCTCGACGCCAGCCGTGAACTTTCTCTTCTTCACGTCTCAGGATGAGTTCATCTCACACTCAGAAATGACACTTTTTTTTTGGAGAAAAGAAAGTAAACTGCTTATTCAACGCCAAAATGTTTTTAGAATATCATTTACAACGTCCTCATAATGTTCCAGATTAATTTGATTAAATAACAAATTAACTGAGGTTTTAACATATTGTTTAAAGAAAAAAAAAACATTTATTTTCTTAAAAATCATGTTTTTGTCGGAGTCGACGAGAGGAAATGAAGTGAAAATAATTGAATAAATTAATCCAGAAATTAATGATGAATGACAAGGGGATTGAAGATCACAGGGTATTTATTAATAATCACAGTTGTGTGTATACCAACTGTGTATAGATCATTAAAAAAAAAAAAAACAGCAGAAAAATACAAAAAAAAAACCTTTCAACGTTTGTCACACGGAATCCTGAGAGATAAAAACTTTCTGTCTGTTTGAAATGTGGGCTTGTTTGTCTTCTGAAGAAAGAGTTAAACATATAAATAGCATAAATAGCATCCAACTATCTTTCATAATTTACAAAAAAAATACACTAGAAAAATCAACTTTATTTACATTAGTGCTGCAGTGTCAAGGCAGAGTGTGGAGGGCGGATGAAGGCTTTTTTGAAAATTGACTGCATTTGGATGTCGAAAAAAGCGATAAAAGAGGGTTTATGAGGTAACCGTGGTCCGGGGAAAAAAGGCAACTTTGGCAGGTTTGAATGATGATTTGGCGAAAGAGAGGAAGAGTTAAATTTTTTTTTTGCTTTTACAACGTAAAAAAAAAAAGGAAAATATACAGTGATAGACTATTTTTTTGCAAAGTATACAAGAGGAAAATAAGTGCTTTTTTTTTTAAACTTGGAAGTCGAGTGCTTGAGGAAAAAAGCGTTACTAAAATGCACAAAAAGTTTGGGCCCCTATAGCTCGGATCCTTCCCTGGGGTAGATCAGACTGTTCACGCTGAAGCTGTTGTAGAAGTGACCGTTGAACTGTCCGCCCTGGCCGCCGCCAAACGTGTTGTAGTAGACTCCACGGTTGAAATGCAGGCCCTCGCCATGCTCCGACGCCCCGCCGTCCTGCCCGCCGGGGCCGGAGTGGTAGGGCCCCAGGGCCGTAATGTTCCTGTTGGACAGCTCGTTGAGCAGACCCAGGGACCCCTGCCTGCCGGAGGCCCCCGAGCCGAGCGTGGACATGCTGCTGTAGAAGTTATTGAAACAAGGGGCGGCGGCGGCGGTGGCGGGCGGCGACGGGGACTTCTCCGCCAGGGCCTCCATGTCCGGGGACGAGGGGCCCAGGAGCTGAGGGCTGTCCGTGGGCTTCAGGGAGGCCGACATGGCCGACCTGCCGCCGTCCTCCACCTTCGCCGCCGCCGCTCCTGCCGAGCTGCTCGTGTCGGAGCGTCTTTTCCTTTTCCTGCGGAAATTTCCATTGTCAAACATCTTCTCACAGTTGGGGTCCAGGGTCCAGTAGTTGCCTTTCCCTGGGGAAAAAAAAGAAAAACAAACCTGGATTAATCCTCAAATTCATTACTTACATGAAGGATGAATGTCAACAAAATAGTGGCCACAACATTATTAAGCAGATTTAAAAATATAATCTGATTAAACAAACAGGATTTAAGAACTTATATCTAGGAGATCCTGCGGCTTAAAGGTTTGTTTTGTCTTTAAATAAACAGTCATACCTATAAAAGTAAACCTGATATATTCTTTTAAATATTTTAGATTTATATGGTTGTTTTTTTTTAATACACATAAGGTAAAAAGACTAAAATATATATACATGAAAATATTGTACATTTGTTTTTGTCTCATTGGACATTAATGTTTATTTTTATTTTCTTTGTGACTTAGTACATTTTAACTGCATCCATTTTCCACTCACGAGATCAATACATTAATCAATAAATCCACCAATTAACTTTTAAACATGTATAGCTTCAGTGTTAATATCAAATTTCTCTTTAATCTTATCCACAAATTCCCCCCCTTTTTATTATTTGAAAACATACATTTGTCCAACTAATAATCATCTACATTTGTGAAACATCATATTTATATTTTTACTCAAATACAAATATACTTACATACATATAAATATACTTACAAAAGATTGTAAGTCGTTAAAAAAAGTAAATAACGTTTCATTTTGTGTCTATATTTGACTTTATATCGGCAAATGTCTAACAACACCAGCTTGAACGTTACTTTTTAGGAATAAAATATAGAGTTTACTGATAAAAAAATAATGGTAAAGTTTTTGCAAATAGTTGTATTAGTTGAGAGTAAAAACAATATTTACTTTTTTTTTCAACTCAACTAACGCACTTATTTTAATTTAACCGAACTTTTTATTTAGTCATTATTGGAATTATTTATTTTTGTTACTTCTAAATATTATTGCAACGGATAAATCAAAACGTAACTTCTTTTTTTTTAAATCGTTATTTTACGCAAAAAAAAAAACTTTGGTGGTGCGTTCACGTACCTGGGTCGTCCTCGTCCCTGGGCACCTTCTTGAAGCAGTCGTTGAGCGACAGGTTGTGTCGTATCGAGTTCTGCCAGCCCGCCTTGCTCTTCTTGTAGAAGGGGAAGTTGTCCGCCACGTACTGGTAGATCTGACTCAGGGTCAGCTTCTTCTCGTGCGCGTTCTGGATGGCCATGGCGATGAGCGCCGAGTAGGAGTAAGGCGGCCGCACCAGCTTCAGCAGCTCCTCCTGGCTGGCGATGGAGAGCCACCCGAGATCCGGGCCCCCGAACCCGGGCGAGTTGGCGATGAACTGCCGCTGCGCGCCGTAGGAGGGCGGGACGAAGGGCGACGGGTTGTTGCCGTGCAGGTAAGAGGCGGACGCGTTGACCCCCGGGGGCCCGTTCAGCCACAGGTACGGGTTCGAGGACGGGGTGTAGTCCCCTAGTCCGTAGCCGGCGGGTCTCTGCGGGGTCTGCTGGTGGTACATGCTGCTGAAGCTGTCGCAGTAAACCGCCGCCATGTCAGGGGCCTCCTTGGGTGGGAGGGAGCCGACGGTGGGTGAGGTGTGGTTCTGGAGGTTCTGGTGCTGGTGGTGGTGATGATGATGGGACTCGGGATCGATGGAGTTCATCACTTCCCCGTGGAAGGAAAAGAGAGGAACAAAAAAAAAAGGTGGTGGTGGTGGAAGGAAGACGCAACAGGTTGTCAGAGAGGATGGAGGAAGTTTGGGGAGTTTTAATGGAATAAAAAGTCCTGACAGCATCCACGGGAGACCGCAGCCAATGGTGGGTCCTCAGAGGAGCGGGAGGTGTGGTCACGAACCACCTCAGCCCGAGCCCAAATGTTTGCTGCTGGAGTTTCCAGAGATCAAGTCAGGACCTCCTTGACAACACTTTAAATCACTAACAAAAAAATAAAAAATAAGCGAGAAGCTTTCACGATACATGGGCAACGATACGATACTGTAGTAACAAGTATATATGTGTAGTATTGTACGAGTATTTCACTCTGGTGTTGCAGAATTTACAGACCACATGACTCTTGAAGAAGTCGTGACTGCTTTCGTTTGTTTTCCAAACCAAAATATGTCCAAATATTAGCTTTTAAAAGCTGCTGGAGTCGACTGTATCCTCTCGTCCCCAGTCATCGCAGGGATTTGATTTTTCCTCTAGATGGGAAGGACTAAATAACAGCCGCAAACTAGCGGCCAGAAGTTGAATTGCAACACAAAAATGAACAATCAGCGTTTTTGTTCATTAGACCTACAGTAGATCTGTCTCTATTTTTTGGGAAGTTACCAGGAAGATAAAACGCAAATAAAATGTCCAAAGATAGGCATTTATTTCCTGTAGTTATGCTCTCCTAACACTGGAGGGAGCCAGAAATAACCTTTTTTAATCTTACGTATTGCCGCTTTAAATACTTTTTTTATTATTATTATTTATTTATCAGCTGTGTTTTAGCAGTGTAATTCCAGTATATCAAAAAATTTAAATATAATTTAATATATACTTTACATTATATAACTTTAAATAAATAAATGTGTATTAAATCAAGTAAATATGTTTTTTTTTTCATTAAAAGTTGTAAAATGATTGGATATTTGCATTCTACTTTTAAATTAAAAAAAAAAATCTAATTAATTTACTCTAAACAAACCTACAGTAAAACCATTAAACAGGTATAGTAAAAAGAACAAAATATGATTTAAAGCCCGCGAAAACATATATACATTTATGTTATTTTTCAATTATTATAATTTTAAAAGAGCTGCTGGAGTTGACTGTATCCTCTCGTCCTCAGTCGTCGCTGGGAGTTTCATTAAGTTGACATTATAACTGCCATCTAGTGGCTCAATTGCGACACAAAATTAACAAACGCAGTGAATATTTCCATTTTAGTTAGTAAAAAAACATTTTTATTTTAAACAAAGTTTAATCAAATATAAACCATAAAATATCTATAATAAAGATAAAATGTTAAAAATGTATTTGAAAGCCCCCCCAAAAATTGATACAGTGGTATTAAATATAATTACAGTATCATTAAGAAAATATAGCGATATATCAATATTTTTCTGTTAAAAAAAAGAGTCAAATATTAACATTTAAAATTTTATTTTGCATATATACTTCTTTACTCTTTATTTTATCGATATCCTCCAAAAGATAAAATAAAATACTACTTTTAAATTCTTTGAGTTTTAAGCATGATTGCGTTATTTCGTCCAAAAGGTGGCGCCAAAGATAAAATGCAATTTAGACAAATAAGTAAAGTCAGTTTGGTTTTTTTTATCTGAATTTCTTGACCTTAACATTTTTTCATGTAGCACATTTTTTCCCACTCAATACTCCTTTAAGTCCATTTTTTCCTGTCCAGACTCTGAAGGTCGATGTCTCATGTGAGCCTTATCAGCTCATGAACTCAGGTGACCCGACTTGTGATGCGTTTTTGGACCTAGTTTGTATTTTTAACCAACCAGTTATTTTTAACCAACTCAAATCTTGGCATCATCTGCATAACGGCTGATGCCGCCTGTCGATCTCACTCTCCTTTCTTCCATCACTCTTGAACAAGACCCCAAGATACTTGACCTCCTCCACTCGAGAACCATGGACTCGGATTTGGAAGTGCTGATTTTCTATGTTGTTGTTCTATTATTTTACATATAAACCATGAAACCTGCAGTAGATCTGTCTTCTTTTTTTTTTAATTACCAGGAAGATGAAACACAAATAAAATGTCCTGTAGTTACGCTCTCCTAACACTGGAGGGACCCAGTAATAACCTTTTTTAATCTTACGTATTGCCACTTTAAACACTTTTTTTTATTATTATTCATTTATCAGCTGTGTTTTAGCGGTGCAATTCCATTATATCAAAAAATTAAAAATCATTTAATATATACTTTACCTTAAATACCTTTACATAAATAAATGTTTATCAAATAAAGTAAATATGATTTTTTTGTTCATTAAAAGTTGTAAAAATATTGGTAGAATAACTTAATGTAGAAAATGTAAAATCATAATAATTATATTTATAATGAATACTAATTAATTCAACATTAAATATGAAAGTTAATTCATTTGTCAAAACGTCAGGTCAAACAAAAGATAAAAAATAGACAATATTTGATGACAAATGTAATAAATTAAAACTAATAATAATAATAAACCTGAAGCTGCCAAAAATACTTCTTAGTTTATCTCTTACTTCACCTTTATTTATATCATTTATACTTCTCAAGTGTCACATAAGCATCTTGGAAATACATCCTAATAATGGTAATGGTAAAATAAATAATGATATTTTGTCCCCTAATTCCTTCACATATTCGTTCCTTCATGTGCTGCGATTTAATAACAAAATCTTGTCTCCAAGTTGCGCTGAGATCTTCATTTCTGGAGCCACAGCGCCATCTTGAGTTCATCCAAACATCAAAACAAACGTGTAATCCTCAAAGTCGCCACCAGATAGCGCCAGTGACTCGCCGTGCGGCCGCGCCTCTAAGCACCCACAGGGGGAAACTAAACACCAGCGCGAATGTTTTCACAAGGAGGCGCCAACAAGCTTTACCCCAAAAATTCTGAGCTGCTCACTTTCCAGGATCAAATAGGAAAAATGCGGTTTCCCTCCTTAAACCCTGAAGAAGTCGCACACGAAGGTCACAACTTAACGTATAGACAAATAAAGTCATTATTGAGATGTTTCACCACATTATGTTTGATTTTTTTTTTACAAACCCACGGGTGTGAAGAGGAACCTTCTCATGAACCTTCTGGAATCGTCAGTGGGTATTGACATGTAATCTGCCAACACTTCTTTTTTCTTTTTTTTTTTTCCAAGAGTATTCCTTCTTCTCCTTTAATGCAGCGTCTCCACTGCGATCCAGGCCACAGAGTAATTGACCACACGGCACCAGGAGTCGCTCTGTCTGACTATAATTCTATAATATTGGGGTTGGCGATGGCAACCGTCCCTGGCCTCGTCGTCCGGTGCCAGAATTATTTCACCAAATTCATGTGTAAAAAAAAAAGATCGAAAAAGATTGCGGATGAACCTTTTGGCTCCGAAAACGCCCTATTGGTTTTTTTGAGAGCGCGCTTAGGATACAACAAAATATATTTATTTTTTTCTGCCGGGGTCATCAATCCTTCATGAGGGGAGCTCGGCGGGAGGCGAGGATGTGAGGAGCAGACGGAGCTTCTTCTTCTTCGCTCCTCGTCTTCGAAATTAGAAAGTTCAAAGATTTTCCCGTCGATAAATCTTTCACGAAAATGCCTTCAGAGGAAGGAGAGTAGATTTGGTTGAAAATGTATCTTAAAAAAGGGGGGGGGTCTTGTGAAAGTTTATCGTACGTTGGAGCCTCCAAAGTTCATGTTCCGGCAGTTACGACCACAAAATAAATGTTTTCCCAGAACCTTCTGAAGTCTCTAAAAACCATGATAAAAATGTTGCTGCTGGAATTTCCAAAGATCAAGTCAGGACCTTCTTTACAACTCTGTAAATAATCAAGAATGTTTGATACGTATCACGATGCAGGGGCAATGATATGATGTACTGTGATACTGTAGTAACAAGGATATATGTGTAGTATTGTCGAGTACTTGACTCTGGTGTTGCAGAATTTACAGACCACATGACTCTTGACGAAGTCGTAACTGATTTCATTTGTTTTCAAACCATAATATGTCCAAACATCAGCTTTTAAAAGCTGCTGGAGTCACTGTATCCTCTCATCCTCAGTCTCCTCAGTCGTGTTTAATTAATTCTTTAATTGTGTAGGATGCAATAACTGCTGCCATCTAGCGGCCGGACGTTTAATTGCAACAACAAAAATGAACAAACTAAAATTCGAATTTTAATTATGAATCAATTAATTATAATAATTGAAAGAAAAAAAATCGTATCTTTATTCTTAGAGTGTATTTAACCACCAAAATTATGTCAAATATTAAAGTTTAAAAGTGTATCCGTATCTCATCAAAACCATGATAGAAATAACAAAAGTACAAAAAATGTCTCTTAATATAGGGAAAGAAAATGCTGTCGTAAATATATTGAGAAGCAACTTTCAGCTCATCCGGCCCATACCTGTGAAACCAACCACCTGATGGCCCTGATAAAAATGCTTTTAAGTTGTTATCGTGACAATTTTTCAGTTTCACAAAGAAGTCGCTTCTATCGTTTGTCTTGAGTAATAAACGGCATGTGATGAGTGGAGTATTGCTAGTTAGCAACCTCGCTAATACTCGCCACAATCGTCATATTTAATTAAAACAATTTCCTAATATCACTTCTAGAATACTGCTTCTGAGAACTAGCGATATGTAAACTGGACGTTTACGAAGATATCGGAATTCTAGGACATTTTAAATGAATCGTCTCAGAAATGTACAGTGCGTCTTATGTATTAATTGTAGTTGTAATTACTGACCTTGAAATTATTTTATGTGGTACCGGTGCTCAGCAATCTGTCAAAATGATTAAGTAGGACTTTGGTAAAGCTAGGAAGCCGCACGTTAAAGTTTCGTAGCTTTACTCCACAAGCTCCCTAGTATTACTTCACAACGCTTTGTGGAAATTACCCTGTAAGGCTCCGAAGTAAAACCCTTGGCAGTATTACTCCACTGCAGTGCATGGCTTTGTAGTACTACTCTGTGAGGGTCTATGGTATTACTCCGTGTAACTCTGAAGCACCAGGAGGCCTTGTAGTCAAGGTCCTTCGGAGACTACGAATTCGCACTATGGCTAACAGTGAAGGCTAACAGTCACGCAGTAGAACAAAATGCTAATATGCTAATTATCTGATGCACTTTATGGTTAAAAAAAAGAAGAAATCTTTAATTCTATTGATCGGTTACACGCAGGTTTTATCAAGCTTTCAAGTGGATCGTCTATGTTTTACATACATTTATAAACGTTGTCTCTGCTGCCGTGTAAAAATATTGTTAGTAGCCCATGAATACGAGCTAGCAGCTAACCGCCCTTCAAGACGGATCAGTTGTATAGTTAAGAAACTCAACAAGCTGTTTCCACGAAAGACACTGTGATGTCTTGCCAGCGTTAGCATGCGAGCTAAAACTAGCGCCCCTATATGTGTTTCCGTGACGGCAACGGATGCAAAAATCAATAAAAGAAAAAGCCTTTTTACACTAAAACTGACCAAATAGAAACCTTTTTTGGGAAAAACGGAAACGAAGCAGATTTTTATCTCCCTGCTACTTACTCAGACATCAACTAATGCATCATAAACAGGTCGACTAGTCATGCCTTGTCCTGTGTGTGTGGGGGGGCAGGAGGCGTCTAAACCAAATGTTTGTCCACGCAAAGACGTCTTTATTACCGTTTTTTCCCCCCAGACAGTCCGGACCATTGAACGATTGCACAATCTCCACCATTTACCTCTGTCTATTTCTGGGGCACGTTGACGCCCCACATGCTCCGAGGATCTACCTGCGTGAAGCCCGATCATTGACACCGGGCCGCCTCAGGAAATAAACATTTGCACTTGAACGACCACATACCTTTCAGACGACAAGAGCGTCAGCACAGAAGATAAGAACGTCCACACAGACCAGATATTCAGAGCAAGGAGGTCCAGGCACAGAGACGCCATTGAGGGCTGGATGACTTGAGAAGTTGTTTTTTGTTCTATACGTGTTTATAAATGGAAAAAAAAAATGGAGAGTCCGCCACAGGCGTTACCTCAGATCCCGTCTCATCAGTCACCTCGAGAGCCAGAGACTGTTTAGATGGAGGACGAGACCATGACATACTCCATCAGTCACCGCGACTCCTCTCGCTCTCAGTTTCCTCACTCGCCCCGGAAAGTTTACACCATCGATTGTCCGCGGCGGTTTTTCGAGGAACAATAGGATCTTGTAAGATGAGGGTTCGGAGAAGTAAATATTTGAAAACATTTTTTCGCTTGACCAATGTGGTGTTTGTGACTAACAAGGGCTTGAGTAACAACCGCCGTTTCCGTCTCAGTTTACAGTACATTTGGGCTTGGAAAACCTCTCACACGCCACCTTGTGGTCAAGTCGCATTCTTCGCCCCTCATCGCTCCATCTTCTGTCAACTCATCCTCATAGAGCAGTTATTAAATACTTTAACTCTTTGTATTCTTAGTTACATACTACTTGCAACACAAATACTCACTCACAATTTGAGTATAAGTGGATATTTTTTAGGGGTTTGACAATAAAATTGACAAATAGGACGAGAAGACATTGAGTTCAATAGAATTAAAAAGAAAAAAAAGGGAATTTACAAACAACAACACACAACAAAACGAATAGTCACCATAAAAGTGTAGTATCGTACAGTAGTAGTACAGTATTAATAGTACCTTGAATCCATGTGTTACATTAAGTAAAACATATATGTACTGCTCAAATTAAAAATTAAACTAAAGTTGTTTTTTTTTACCTCTCACCTTTTCGCCATAATCATCCCACATAGTTATTAGCATAGTAAGTAAGTAAGTAAGTAATTTTTATTTATATAGCGCTTTTCCAGACCAGGGTCACAAAGCGCTTAAACAATCAAAACAATATTCAATAAAGTATATATTTTAAATATCAAGATGAAACTGATAACACAACAGGAGTTCCAGAAAATCAAGGAAAAGCCTGAACAAATAGAAACGTCTTAAGATGTTTCTTAAAGGAGTCATGCTAATGTTAGCATGTTAGAATCACAGTTATTAACATGTAATACCACACATGAAAATAATAAGAATAATGCTTTCAAATTCACAGAAATAATGCTAATCTTTGCAAAAAATTACAGCATTTTTAAAAAGAAATGTTGATAATTTGACGAGGAAATATTTTTTAGGGGCATTTTTGTTCTGGAGTTCCATCAGGAAAGTTTGAAAAAGTTTGAACACTCCTTCTTCGCACCTACTCCTGAAAGTTCCGGACCAGCTGCTGCCCCAATCGAGCTCCTTGCTAGCAACCGTATTTCAAATGCTAAAAAAAAAAAAAAAAAAAAAAGCTAAAAAATAGGTAGATTCAATATGTAAAGCAGTCATACTTAACAAATTAAAATTAAAAATCAAATTATGAGTGTAATTGAGTCTCTTTTTATCATAGTAACCTATTTTCGAACCAGCTCAGATCCTCAGAATAATGATCTCCGCGGCGGGTGTTCGGGCTCAACCCCTACTGTCTCTAAAGAGAATTCTCTTTTAGGATACAGCCTTGGAAAAAAAAATAAAAAAAATAGAAGGAGCTGCAGTTTCCGAAAAAGCCTCTGATCTGCAATACGACTTGAAAAAAATCTGCCTTTGGAAGTTCGCTTTTTCTTCAAAGCCATCTTTGTTTTTCCCCCTTCTTCTTCCGGGTACTTTGAATTCTGCTAGCTCAGCGCTGCCCCCCCCCCCCTTTAACTTTTATATTGTGATCGAAATAAGTTGCAAATACAGAGTTTCTTCCTTTTAGGCCCCAATGTCCCTCTTGACGAGTCATTTGTTTCATCTTTGTGACCTTGAAGGGATTTTGGAAGTTCCTTAAAAGACAGACTGACTCTCACTCCTTCTCTCACCAAACAAACTGTTGACTTTTTCTTTGTCTCCAGACGACAAACCCCGTTGTTGCCCCCGAAAAAAAAAAAAAAACCCTGGACCAACAGGAAGAGCATCTGCTGTCTGGACCGGGAGCAGGTGCAAACACACAAAGCTCAATGACACCTTTTGTGTGTAGAAAAAAAAAAAACGAAGAAGTTTTCGGTGTCGAAAACGAGTCGTCCTTGGCCCTGGGACCTGGACCTCTTCGCTCTCGGGGAAAATTAAACGTGAGAACTGAGAAGGAAGGGAAACCATATATCCTGAAGTGACATGGTCACCAAAAGGTAGTTTTGGGTGCCAGGGCCGGCTCTTTTCTTGCCGCCCTCCTTTTCACTATAGACGCTCTCAATGAAGCCTTGACTTTAATGTCAAATGCATTCAGCGGTTTTTGGAAAGTCGTGCTCGCCGAAGCATTTATCTTCGCCGTTTGTCGGCGCGACGTGTGAGGGACGTTGAATTAAACATTTTATGTTAATGGTGTTTCCGTCTACAGACGGGATGCACCGTCCGAGGTTTGTAAAGAGATCAGCGTGGAGTATAAACTTACTTCACGCCGGTTATTGCAGATGAGAATTCGAGCCTAATTATGGCAGGTGATAAATCCCATTCGAAGCCGAAGACAGGATGAGGTTTTTATAAATTTGGAAGCGATCCCAGTTCGGGGCGATTACAGCCAGCCCTTGATTTCACGGGGCTCCCAGGCAGTGACCTCTGGAACAATGTAGGGTTCTGTGTCGCTCCGGTCCAGATGGCCACACCTTCCAGCGGCTTTTCATTGACTTTTGCCATAAAATAAATCCCTTTTTCCCCCCCTTTTAATATTTAAAACTGGCAGTCATCCTGTTTTGACACATCAGGCAACATTGTAAAAATGTTTTTTTATTTATATAGTGTCATGATTGTACTTTAGCCATTTTTATTTTGCATTATTCTCTCTTATTTTTTCTTGTAGTCCATCTGCCAATTGGTTTGGGTATCCATTGTTGGAAAAATATAATTAAACATTTAAACATTAAAGGTGAAAGGTGAAGGTAAAATTATGTGGTTCTCAAGATTACCATCTGGATCCAGGGATCCTTTGTGGAATGTATCGCTAGCTTTGTTTGTGAGCTCGAGGACATTCCGATACTGCCATATGCAGTCTGATTGTGCACGCTAGGATCATGTTTATTTAAAAAAAAAAAAAGAGTTAAATTACAAAATAAATGAAAAAGAATGATAAAATTTAAAAATAACCAAAACAATTAACATCTGGGTTTAAATTAACAGCTTGGGGGAGTTATGCGTTCTTGTAAGTGTTTTTCTCTAAATAATATGCATTGAAAAAAAAACAGTAAAACAAAATGTAAAATGTATAGGCAACATAAAATTTGTTTACGCACTTCAAGCAGCGGCTACACACACATAATCTGGATTAAATGTTTTGATAGAAGCAACAAACCTTTTTCCTTGTAATCAATTTATTTTACACTTTTGACACTTTAAAGGGTAAATATGGCTCTTGTAGTTACGAAATTGAACCACAAAGCATGACTACATTTCCATTTACGAGTGTATCTTGCCAATTTTTACTTTTTTAAAAATGTAAATATTGTTTAATTACATCTGACAAGGAGGTTGTGTGTCCATTCCAGCCTTTCCAGTCTTTAATCAAAAAACAACTTGAAAATGTATACATGGATTTGAATGAAAACCATTTAAAAAGTTGTATACATTTTGTTTAAATTGAGCTTGTTCTCCAGATTACCATCTGGATCCAAGAATATTTTGCAGGATTTGTAACCGTCTTCGTTTGTAAGCCGAAAAATGTATGTTCTCCGAACAAATTCCGCCTGATTGTGGAAAAAAGGTACCATGTGGGTAAATTAATAGTTTATATAATTACTTTATATGTGATATTATATAATATATTATTTGTGTGTGGGAGCTTTTCTACTAATTAGGTCTAATATTATTAAAAAAAAAACACTTTAAGCTACACAATATAATTTTTTTATTAAATTGTAAAACAAGTCAATTTACCATTTTAAGTCAAAAACCAGCGACAATAAAGACACAAAAATTGAAAAAAGATAAAGAAGTTAAGGTTGTGTGTTTTTAACAATAACACAAATCTATTGAAGTCAATACAGAAATAAAGACTACATCTTCTTACACACATGACTTTCCAACTCAAGTTCCTTATTGAGACTTTAAGACAGGAAGTCTTCAATAAGACCACTGGGATTCTGGGAAGTATTTGTAGCAGTGAGTTGATTGATGGCAGATAAATGTAGTTCGTTTTTAGTTTTTTTTATTAGATACAGATGTAACTCCTGGAAGCCTCTGTTCCTCTTTCATCTCCTCAATCCAGAGCGGAAATCGTCCAGAACCGAAGTCTATTTTTAGTCCTCGGAATAAACCACCTGTGCAACTGCCGTCTCACTCCAAGTCCAGATGAATCTCAAAATACTCCACTTGGTTGAGACAGGAAACAGTACGTATTGTGTAGGTGTTGAAAAATGTACAATTTAATGCGTCAAACACCATCTATTTTAACACCATCCATGTGGTGAGCGATGCAAGGGCACCACAGGGTACCGTGCTGTCCCCCCTTTATCTTCACAATTTACACCACAGACATTTGCGCACAACTCAGCAACATGCCACGTACAAAAGTATTCCGATGATACTGCTGGTGTGGCATGTGTGAAGGGAGGGCATGAAGTCGTTGTCTGGATCTTAAGGTTCCTGTGACTGAGTTCCTGCAGACGTAGAAACGTCTCAGTTTGAAATTCAAATGTGATGCACTTCACTGTTAAAGTATTGATCGACAGACACAGCAGGAGATCTTTCTCAGTTCATCGTTTGATTCTGAACCTTTTCAGTTATAATGTGGGTCAGACTTTTGTGACAAAGTGTAGTCGTGATACCAAAAGTTTCATCACAACATTTTTCATTTTATTTTACGAGACATTTATAGATTTTATTTAGCTTTTTCTCCCCCATAGTGAGAGTCCAAGACACCCAAGGATATAAAATGTTTTAGTCAATATTTCAAAGAACCTATAAATGTTTTTTTAACCACACGGCAACAGACAAAATGTTGACGTTTATTTTAAACATTTCGATTTTTCCAGTCTTGAAAATGTCTTAAATTTGATTTTAATACAGAATTTAGATTCTTGTCTTTGATTAAAACACATTACACCTCAGGATAATTATCGACCAGCTAAGCTAGCATGTTTACATGCTCGAGACCTTGGCTCTGGCAAGACTTTGAGTAAATTCATCTGCTGTGTAAGATGACACTTAAAGAAACAGTGTCTTTGCAATGTACTTTTGTAGTGCTACAGGGTGGTATGGAAAAACTCTGGGATGGATCCAAATCATGGATTTTATTCAGAAATTATTTATAAGAAACAAAATATAGAAAACAATTGTATTAGAAATAGAGGTTTTAATTGGCAAGAATTTAATGATACGATACATATCACTATACAGGGGCAATGACACAATAAACTGTGACACGAACAAGAACATATTAGTATTGTCAAGTACTTGACTCTGGTATTGCAGAATTTACAGACCACATGACTCTTGACGAAGTCTTAACTGCTTTCATTCGTTTTCAAACCAAAATATGTCCAAACATCAGTTTTAAAAGCTGCTGGAGTCCACTGTATCCTCTCGTCCTCAGTTGTAACTGCTTTCATTTGTTTTGGAACCCAAATATGTCCAAACATCAGCTCTAAAAGCTGCTGGAGTCCACTGTATCCTCTTGTCCTCAGTCATCATGCTGGAATTACAATGTTCATTTAACTGTGGAGGACGTAAAGACTACTGCCATCTAGCGGCCGGTAGTTGAATTGCAACACAAAAATGAACAAACTGTGAATATTTGCATGTTTATTGTGAATTAAACATTTTATTTTTATCTTACACATACTTTATTGAAGTGTACAGCAAAAAAGAACTATGATGGAAATAACACAATTTGCAAGCAAAAAAGGAATATATATATATATGTAAATAAATAAATCATCATTTTTAATACAGTAGATACAGTGCTGTCAAATAGTGAAACAGTATTATGGAAAAAAATCTATTTTTCTTACACCCCTAATCCTCAATCATAACCGGAATTTTGTTCGTAATTTCACTGTTGCTGTAGCCGTGGAAACTGATGACTGCATTTAGCGACGGGAAGTTTAATTGCAACTAAAAGTTTAACCTGTAAATATTTGCAATTAGAAAAAAAAACCCTAATTATTTTACTCTACACCTCTACGAAATATAAACCATAAAAGAACTATGATAAAAATAGAAAGTGATTTTTAAGCCAATCTTCTTCATCTGCCTGATGAACTTCTGGGATCATCGATTATTCCGAACCTACGGCATCAAGCGTGTAATTGAACCCGCGTCACGCCTGATGTTCCCTCTACCGCTGGACGGTAGAACTCCGGGGTCTTGGTTTCACCTGCTGGGTGTTGACCGGCTTCCAAGAGTCCGTTAACGACGAGCCGACAGTGCGGGCGGCCCCGGGGACCGGCGCCTGTTGCCAAGAAAGACAGCTGCGCGGTGCAGGGGGTACGATTCCCCGGCACTCCTTAATGCACTAGATTCAGTTCAAAGATCAGTCACGCTGCTGCCAGAGTGCCCATTAGCAACTCGCTAAATGTTAACAAGGCTGGGTCCTGCATTAGTTACAGTTTAAAATACACGTTTAAAAAGTTGCTGGTTCATCATTTACATCTATATTTTATTTTGTGTGTTTACTGATGACATTTTATTGCATTTTAATTGTTTTTTAAAGCCTTCAATATCACAATTTATCGTATCGTTCTCTCTGTAAAAAAATCCTTATTGTTGTCTAATAAGTATTTGTGAATATTTAAAAATATATAATTGTGAGCATAACTAAGTGCACCATAAAACTGCAACAACAAAAAAAGATTTAAGGGCATTTAAATCAGAAGGATACTGGCCCTTTAAATAACCAGAGAAAAGTCTGGATTTGCAGCAAATTTTCGTCAAGTTTGACATATTACACAAAAATCACACACAAAAAATACAAAATCAAAAACAAGCGATAGCTGAGAGTGTTCATCATATTATTCTAGTTCATTTTTATTTGATTTGTCAGAAATTATATTGGAAAACTAACGAAAAAAAAACAAAAATTACTGCACAGCCATCACATTTTTTTTCAAGACTAAACAAAAAACTTTTTTTTTCCAGTTTTTAATCCTCATTTTGCGTTTCTTAGGAATACATTATTTTCGTCCCACAGCACTTCTGTATGTGAGACGTCAAGCAAAAAAAAGATAAGAAAAAAAAGTGCTCAAGAACTTCTTAGGTTAAAGATAAAAATCTCCGACATAAAGTTTAAAAATAGTTGAAAAAAATACAAAAAATCATCAGTTTGGAGAAAGTTTAGCTTTTTTAAATGTACATTCTTTGTAGCAGTTTCTCCTCCAACCACAAGAGGGTAATGGACGTCCTTTTCTTTTAAATAGGAAAAAAAACTTCAGAGACAAATACACTTATTTAAAAACATGTATTTTCTGGATGAGTCTCACTGTAAATGTAGTACAAAGAGAACGAGAAAAGGGAGGAAACCGGAGCCACTAACTGCTGCAACATAACAAGAGGTCGAACGAGGGTCGATGTTGACTCGGCGGCTTCTCAAAGTGCGATGAAGGTCACGTCGTAATCTTTTGTTTTAACGAAAAAAGGCCCAAAACAAGCTCGACCTTTCTTCGGTCATTTCCCCTCCGGGAGGCTTTCAAGCTCGAACCGATGTTTTCAAAACGAAAATGTTCGCTTCCGTTCTGAACCTTGTTAATTATTCAGCTCGGATGAAACACTTTTTAGAGTCAGTTATTCCTCATTTAAAAAGGCGATCAGCGATAAAAACTTGGTTTTTCAACGCTTTAGTTGAACTGTTGCAGTGCATTATGGACTTTGAAATGGTGGAAAGTGGGACAGGAATGAAACGTATCATTAATAAAAGCTTCCAAAACACAAGTCAGTTGATTATACTCAATATAAGATTTTTCACTGGTGTAAAACATGCCATGACCTACGTTCAGCATCCATGTGCCCAAATATTTTAGATTTTTGATAAATACTTTATATTTTGAGTACACAAGTGCATGCACGCTGAGCAGTTTGCGAAAATGTAGTGCACAATTCGCAGTCAAACGGCCGCCATCTTAGTGACGTAGATGACGCTAAACGGAAGCTACGATATCCGCGTAAATTTCTCAAGAAAGCACTCAGAAAACACAACAATAACACAATGAAACACAACTTAATAAAAAAAAGCCGAAAAGCGCTGTCAAGTGTTGGCGACAGGTTGTTGCAATCAGCGTTAAAAAGTAGTAGAAGAAGAAGCTGTCGAATCATTTCTGGTACTTTTTTAGCAACAACGTTTTAGTTGAACTGTTGCAAAGCATCATGGACTTTGAAATGGTGGAAAGTGGGAGAGGAATGAATATTATTATTTAAAAAGCTTTCAAAACGCAGTCGTGTGGACGTCAGCCGATCATCCTAACTATAACATTTTTCACTGTTGGAAAACATCAGTTTTCCTGACCTAGGTTCACAACCCCCAGTGTCAACACACCTACAGCTGCTTAAGCGACACACAAACTCACAAGAGTTATTTATTTAACTTAAAGTCCCCTGCTGTTTTTTAACCACCAGAAGCAAACACTTTCAAAGTATCAAACTCAAGACCTGTCGGCTCAAAATCCAAGAAGGTTCATGTTTATGTTTTTGGCCTATAAAGATGCTGGTGGTTCAGATAAGACGATGGACACTTAAACACTTCCTCAGCTCTGTGCCTCGACACAATCCTGTCTCTAGACTCTACACACACTTCCTTGGACAGAGCTGTGGGGCTTCATATAGAAGGTGTTTCCAATCAGGTGGATTAGCCACAGGTGCTCTAGTCCTGTGCTGTGTCTCAAATCGCATACTAGCGTACTCAAAGTTAGTATTTTTAGTGCGTCTCAATTCTTAGTATGCTAAATTTAGTGCGCCATGCACACTAAATTGGCGTACTAACACGCCCACAAAACTGAGCATGGTTCGATGGACACTAAACACACTAAACAGCCGCCATCTTAGTGACGTTTTAAACGGAAGTTACGTCATATATAAATGCATATATATTCATATACTTACAGGTGCATTTTCAGCCAACATTAGGAGGATAAACACGTCTTCGTTGCTGATACCAGCTTAAATATCTCGCGAATATTTCGATTCTCATATTTTTTCTTTATTTCTTTTTCCAAAGTTGCAAAACGTGCTGCCAGCAGGTGGCGATAGCGTTCAAACAGCTGGTTGAAACATGGTTAAATAGTAGTAGAAGAAGAACCTGTCATGTGATTTCCGGTTAGTGTGTAGCAGCAGAGTTTGATTTGAGACGTACTATCTGTGGAGAATTGCGTACTAGTTAGTATGTACACTAAACTGATGCATACTAACTTCTAGTATACTAAGAGTAGTATGCGATTTGAGACACAGCACTGGTGTAGAATCATCAGTGGTAACATCAAAGCTCAGGTTTGAAGTCAATACTTATGTATGTGTGAGAGTTCAGTGTTACATTACTTTTTAATGAACAAAAAAATATATAAAAAAACATTTTTCATTTCATCATTATGTGTAGATTGATGAGAAAAAACTAGACAAATGTAATTCCTTTTCAAATGAGAAAAACGAAATGTGATTACTTTTCACAGTGACTGTATTGCATTACTGTAGTAACAGGTATATATGTGTAGTATTGTCGAGTACTTGACTCTGGTGTTGCAGAATTTACAGAACACATGACTCTCCACGAAGTCGTAACTGCTTTTATTTGTTTTCAAACCAAAATATGTCCAAAGATCAGCTTTTAAATGCTGCTGGAGTCACTGTATCCTCTCGTCCTCAGTCATTGATAGGATCTCGCTGGATTTCAATGTTTATTGTAGGACATGCTGCCATCTAGCTATATAAAGTATAAAATATACACCATTTCACGGGCCGAACAGATTTAACGTTGTCTTTAACAAGAAGTATTAAAATTCCCATCAAATTTCAATTATATAAATGAAAAAAAGTATGACGTTACAGGGGGCAACGATACGATATATCGTGATACTGTAGTAAAAAGGATATATTTGTAGTATTGTCGAGTACCTGACTTTGGTCTTGCAGAATTTACAGACCACATGACTCTTGACGAAGTCGTAACTGCTTTCATTTGTTTTGAAACCAAAATATGTCCAAACATCAGCTGTAAAAGCTGCTGTATCCTCTCGTCCTCAGTCATCGTCGAGACATAACTGTTCCGTTAGCTGCGGGGGGACGCAACGACCGCCGCCATCTAGCAGTCGGAAGTTTAATTGCAACATAAAAATGAATAAACGTTGTGAATATATCAATATTAATTATACATTTTTTTATTTAAAAAAAACAACACTTAATTTAAACCTTAAAATTAAAAAATGATGAAAACATAAAACTGTCGCATATATCGATACAATATCGTGTAAAAAGAATATTGCGAAAATATCACCATATCAATATTTCCTATCACTACTATTAGTGTTGGTTGTGTAAGAGAAAGAGAAACGACTAATCAATCATCAGAAATAATCTTCTCGATCAATCACTTCTCTGTAAATAAAGATGTGATGTTTATTTAGATCATGAAAAACACAATAATATGTACGTACGATAATATCTAACATGTACGTCCTTTTTTTTCCTAATTAATGTCCTTTTTGTTGGACGTTTCGTGATCATGATCGACCTCCAAACGCGATTCAGATTTGCTTGATGATGAAGGTCCAGGAGGATCTAACCCTGGCTGGCTGGAAGTGCGACGAGACAAAAGCCAGATCGTACTGTACGCGACCTCGCCTGAACTCCTGGAATCACGATCCTTCTAAATCCTCGAACCCTTTCAAGAAGAAAAACAATAAACATCCAACGGGTTCTCGACGGCTACGGTTTTAACGAGGCGGTGAGATTTAAGGTTAATCGCCGACTATGTTCCGAGTGCGTCTGGAGACGTGAACTGTTGACCTTCTCTTCGTTAGCCGCCGACGCTAATGAAGACGATGAGATCGTGAAACGTGCTTCAAAGATTGTTGTGAGTCGAGAACAAACGTCGGAGATGCGACGAGAGGAGGAGGATCTCGTGGCGAAGGTTCTGTTGCCGCCGGCGTCAGTTTTTAGGGCGACCTTGAGAAGAAGCAGACGCTGAGGTTCAAGTCAACACAAATAGATTTCATGATGTTTCTTTGACTCAAAATACTGGTTTTCATGCCAATAAAACTGTTGTCAGAATCTTTTTTTTTTAATCAAAAATGATGTCTGGGAACTTTCTAGATAGTTCTGAGCACCTGGATTATAATCCCAACAGATAATCTCAGGATTCTTAATTTCACTGTTTATTTTTACTAATTACACATATACTACTAAATCTACTTATTTTACTTATACCTTTACTACTAATTATTCTACTAATTCTACTACTTATTATTATCCTTTTACTACTTCTACTCCCACTACTACATCTACTACTACTTATTATACTTCTACTACAACTTTTACTACTTATTCTTATTCTCTTACTACTTCTACTCCCACTACTATGTCTACTACTATTTATTCTACTTCTAATACTTATTCTACTACCAATGCTTCTTCTACTTATACTGCTATTTCTACTGCTGTGTTTAGTACCTATAATTTTACTACTAATTCTACTTCTGCTTTTACCAATTATACTTCTACTACTAAATCTACTTCTTCTAATTCTATTTTTACTACCAATTCTTCCTCTACTTCTTCTACTTCTACTACTACTACTTTTACTTATTCTCTTACTACTTCTACTCCCACTACTATGGCTTCTACTACTTCTACTACTTATTCTCTTACTACTTCTACTCCCACTACTACGTCTACTACTACTTCTACTACTTTTTCTTATTGTCTTACTACTTCTACTCCCACTACTACGTCTACTACTACTTCTACTACTTTTTCTTATTCTCTTACTACTTCTACTCCCACTACTACGTCTACTACTACTTCTACTACCTTTTCTTATTCTCTTACTACTTCTACTCCCACTACTACATCTACTACAACTTCTTCTACTTCTACTACTTATTCTACTAATAATACTACTACTATGTTTACTACTAATTTTAACACTAAGTCTACTTCTGCTTTTACCAATTGTACTTATACTACTAAATCTACTTCTTATTCTATTTTCTCTACTACTTCTTCTACTATTTTGTCATCTACTTCGACTACTAATTCTACATCTGCTTTTACTAATCATACTAAATCTACTTCTTCGAATACTTCTACTACCTATTCTTATTCTTTTACTACTTCTACTCCCGCTACTACGTCTACTACCATTTCTTCTACTTCCACTACTGTGTTAACCACTTATACTTATACTACTAAATCTACTTCTTATACTTTTACTACTTATTATTTTACTAATTCTACTCACACTACTACGTCTAATACAAATTATTGTCTACCACTACTTATTATACTTCTACTACTGATTCTACTACTTTTTTCTTCTTCTCTTCTTTTTATTCTTCTTCTCAACCTTTTTCAGTTTATTTCAACGTTTTCACATCAGTCTTTCTTCTTTATACCATCATTTCAACTGTTTCCATGCATTTTTACTTTGAATACTAATACTTAAATACACAGTTTTACACATTCAGCAGATTCACATTTTTATCTGCAAATGCACATTTTCTATTTTAATTTCTTACGCACTTTAAATCTTCTCCCCAAACACTTCCAGTCCAGAGGCGCAACAGAGACGTATAAATCATCTCGGGGTCCAAACAAAGTTTTCCGGGCACGACCGTTGGCACCGACGACGCTCCTTATAAAGCCGGGCGGACGGCGGAGATGCCAGGAAGGGACCGGCGTCCTGAGACACACCAGGACCCCCTCACGGGTTCTGGGACGCTCAAACAGGAAGTCCTGGGAAGCATCAGGGGTTCACCAGTTTACAGAAGCTGTTGTCTAACATCGTACCTGAGACTATATACACGTCTGTCTTTCATATCCGTGGGCAGCAACAAAGAGACAAGAGTTCACTCTTTCCCGAGTCCTGAGCCAGATTCCAGATTAAAACTTATGGGAAAAGATACCAAAACTGGCTTCTTACCGTGATCTACACCGAGTCTCAAATGACAGAGCTCCTCACGACTATCCTTAAGGTGGATTCCTACTCTCCTACATGGGAAAACTTAATTTTTTCTCCCCAAAAAACATATTTGAAAGATGTTTTTGTACTTAAGAGTTACTTTACTTTCATCGGACCCACATTTATGAATGAAACCAACACAGTGTTATCTTCGTGGGAACGTCCGCCGTCTCTCGTCTTACTTTCGCCGCAGGAGGTCGAGTCCGTCTGAAGGTCACGGCGACTCGATAAGATGTGGGAGCAGGAACGTTAATCATCCGCTGAAGGTCGTCGCTCGTCGGAAGTTTTATCGTCTCGGTCCGGATTGTTTTGTTTTCTCTCTTTGGACAATTACTGTTAAAACTGGAAGTCATTGAAAAATATATAGACATCAATATTCAACATTAGCAAAGTTCACAAACTATCTGAATAAATTGACATTTTAGAAAGTTTTTAAAAGTTTCAATAATAATGTTGAAATTTAGTGATATTGGGAGATTAAAATAGCAACGATTGAAATATCTCAAGAATAGCCAATGTCATAGTACAAGATTAAAAATATTATTAATACAAAATAATGTACATTTTAATAATTAGGCCAAACTAAGGCACTATCTTTATTTAAAACAAAACAGTCCTAATATAAGGAGAATAAAACTTAATTTGACACCACGGACTGGAACCTGATTGCAGCTTGTGATAAAGCTTTTTAAAACAAGATAATTCAAATATTGAGAGAATATTACATTATTAAAAGAGGAATTTAGAATTTATTTTCATTCTTTGTTTACAAAATACTTCTTTTCAAATAATGAGATTAAAATAGCAAATGTTTTTAACAGAAAAGTCTAAATATTGAGAGAATATTACAATATTAAATGTGGTCATAATATGATCTTCAAATATTGATGAAAAAACTTCAGAAAGAATTATTAATAATAGGAGAACATTACTTAATCAAAAAGGATTTTCAAAAAACATAAATAGTCGTATTATGTATTATATATTGAGAGAATATTACAAAATTCAACAGATATTTTTACAAAAAATCCTGATAAGAGAATATTACTTTATCAAAAAGTGAATTATTGGAAGATTTAAAAAAAACAGAAATAGTCTAAATATTGAGAATATTAAATTATTCAACAAAACAATTAACAAAAATTCGTAATATAAAATATATATTATTATAAAAAATAATAATATATTATCAAAAGTCGCAATATAAGACAGCAACATTAAAAACATCCATTATTATCATTAAATAAATAGTTTTAAAAAAGTATTAATATGAAAAGAATATTATGATATCAAAATTCATAACATTATGCCTTTAAATTAATGTGAAAAAAAAGAAGAAATTTCTGTGTGTGACCCTAATATTCGCTGTAACTGTGTGTAGATTTTAAAAGAAAAAAACAACAACATTATTTTACCTTTTAACCTCATCTTGACAAACAAAAACAGCTTCTAACACAAACAGACTCGTAGCAAAAGTCGCATCTTTGGTCGACTTTGTTCCTCCTCGCACTTTGCCCTCGTGTTCGGCAACAACAGTCGAACCAATTTGTCCTTTTTTTTTATCTCTTAATGAAGTTCAAACATTTGAGCCGGAGTCGGCGGTGAGTATAAATCACAGGGAACCTGCTAATGAGCTCAGACCGAGAACAAAATTACACCCGACGCTGCCGCCGATGATTAGAGATCGCTCACTTCTTCTCTTCGCTATTAAAAGAACATTTGAAGAGACTCCGTAGAGTCGAGTCCCATCTGTGAGAACATGTCGTTAGATCCTCGGACGACTCCCAGGATTCCCATCATTCCATTCTTTCCTCATTTTTGATCTTTATTCCTTTTATTTGTTAGCGCTTTTGTGTTCTTGTGCCAAAAAAAACTCTTACTCTTTTTTTAATGTAGGTTTTATGGTCAATGACTATCAGGATAAAAACTAAAATAATCATTGGCAAAGGTCCAAGAAGTATGTTGCGAAAAATTTGCGGAAAAATTGTCTGCTATTGAACCAGCTGATGATATTAACATTTAAAAAATACAATTTTTTAACACCTTCACTCAAAATGGGAAGGAAAAAAAAAACCCCACTGACAAGCTAGAGAGAAGTCCAAAAAGTTTGACCAAGAGGACGAAAATTTTTTTTGCTAGTACTGTGTCTAAAGATGCAATAAGAAAATAAAAAAGGTTTTAAAATTGGATACTTGGATTTTGAATCTTCAATTAAAAAAAAACGTGCAAAGTCTGAAGGAAGTACAGAAATTTTGAGCAGGAGTATTAGAAAAAAATATATAATAAAAAAAATAAAACGCCAGAAACAGTTTCTGGCGATAATTTTGCAACCTGTAAAGAAAACATTCTGTGTTGATAAAAGAAAAGATCTATTTATTTTTTATTTTTTTAAAGAACCATTTTTTGTTTGAATCTCCTGTCAAAACAGATGCTGACAGTAACTCATTTTCAAAAATTAGAAGAAAAAATGTCAACATCTTCAATTAAAAATGAAAAACTAATTGTTTAAAAAAAATGCTGGCAAATTTACAGTGAAGTCCAAAAAGTTTAACCAGGAGCAAAAATTTAAGATGCAATTTATTTTTTAATAATTTTCCTTTTAAAGAGTTAAAAAAAAAACAAGCAGAATTAAAATATGAAATCTTCAATTAAAAACTAAAGAAAAAAAAGAATCTTATTCTGCCTTTTTTTAAATGTAAATTTCTGCTATTTCAATTAACAACTTAAATAAAATTATGAAAAAAATAATAAAAACGCTGGAAAAGTAAAAAAGAAGTCCAAAAATTTTGAATAGGGGATGAAAAAAATTGCCAGTACTGTGTTTAAAGATTTGACGATCCGGCAACCTGCCCCAAAATTATTAGTCTCTTTAAAAAAATATATTGAGTTTTTTCAAGTTTAATCTCCGCTACAGAACCAAATTATGACACTAAGTTATCAAAAAATACAATTTTCTAACAACTAAGATGAAAAACAAAGATGAAAAACCGCATCAAAGTCAGAGAGAAGAACACAAACCTTGACACAGAGGATTAGAAAAATGGGGAATGACTTCACTCTGGGAGGAAATTTGGAACCAAAACTATTAATAGCAAATTTAAAAAAAGTACATCCAAAACACCAAACACTCATTTTCTCTTCTTGTTTATGCTGCAAAAACACCTTAAAACCCCCGAAACATTTCTGGAAAAACATTCAAATCAATTTGCAGGGATTCTTGGAACACTCCTGTACAAGAAAAGCGGTCATTACCAGCCTGATGAGGCTCTGATACCAGAGAGAACCTGAACACAAAGGACTACAATGGCGACCGATGCATGTTCCCGGAGGAAAGTAATTGAATTTTTATCTGTTTTTTGCTCCATAATGAAGCCTCAGACATTAGCGAGTGCAGAGGTTTTACATTGTTAATTACAGAGTAGACGCTACGGTGCCATCAGTCAGTGTGTATGTGTGTGTGTGTGTGTGTGTCTGAGTGTGTGTGTGTGTGTCGGCATGTATCAGACGTGTGCTTTTAACTCACGGTTCTGAGAGATTTAACTTTCCTTTAATCTGAAAGTTTGACAGAGAAAATCAGTTAGTTAGCATTAGCAGTTAGCAATGACAGTTCAGAAATATTTGGTCAGTGTAAGTCCAGGAAAAAACACAAAAACCCAACCCATAAAATACAATAAATACACAAGATAAGAACAGCTCCAGGAAGCAGCTTTAACAATTTCTTATCAGTACAGAAGTTATGGTTTGATTTATCTTAATCCTGCGTAGACGCTTGTTCACGATGATCCAATAAGACATTATCAATCAAACTCAGATCAACTCTGACATTTAGACCTTGCATCAAAAACATGAAAATGTTTTGCACCGTTATTATTTTTTGACAAATTGACCTTTAAATAAAAACCATGAAAAAAATAGTTAAGTGCATGAAAAACATGTACAAATCTTTTCTGTGAGTTTACAGGCTTTAAAGAATATATATTATCAAAGTAACCCTTTCTTAAAATAAAATGTCTGTTGAAACAATACACGTCGTTATATTATAGATTAAGATTAAGATTAAAAAAGTGATTGAATAAAGACAAATAAAAACGAAAAAAGTCCTGATATTAAGAGGATGTTCGATATTTTAGGTTGAGGATTAATTTCAAGATAAAAAAGTTGAATTACTATTATTTTTTTCCAAAAAACTGCTTTTATTAAGAGAATATTACATTATTAAAAGTTGTCAAATCACATGATTTTTACACATTTAGAGAATATTACCATATAAACTATTACGACTTTACTCGTCACAAGCCAATGTTTTAATGTTAATTATCTTTAAAAATATACTTTTTTTTTATGAATAACACAAAAGAAATAAACTAAAATGTTTAAACAAACCCTTAACGGGTGGTTTGATTCCACTGAACTGAAATTATGTTATATTATTACTGTATTAGTTCAATCCATCCGTTTTCAAAACTCTTACAAAATCAAAAATAATAATAATTAATCATTAAAAAATAATAAAAATGAACTTATACTCGTCGCTCCACAGGGATCAATAAAGTTTATCCATCCATCTATACCTCCTTGGCAGAGGTAAGGAAGTAAAAAGTGCTTCTAAGTGCTGAGGCAAAAAATAGGCATTATTAACCGCGTGAGATACTAAAGCAGAGATTAGACTTTTAAATCTCAATGGCTCAGTGAATGAAGCGAGTCCACCCGCGCGTGTGTTGGACTCCTCCCGCACTAACATTCAACGCTTTTGAGCTTTTTGCTGCTCAGTCGACTATCACTTATAGAATCATCACCTCCATCTCAATGGATTCATCTCCCATAGAACCCACCGGTGAAAGGATCCTCATTTCTTTGAGAATCCAGAGAGAGTGGTGGAGGGTGGGGGGGGGATTAAGCAAAGGGGTCCCACAAGTCCAGCACCCTCACGAAGAGTCTATTTCACACATGAGTGTGCCTCTATCTCATGCTGCTGGACACTCTTTGAGTGAGTCAGGGGGGGGGGGGAGCAGTGGGAGTAAAGGGGGGTCTATTGATCTCTTTAAGCTGCCGGGGCTTACTCAACTCATCCAGGAGCCTCTGCTCGGCTCAAAGTATCGCGAAGGCCCCACTTTGCATGAGAAAACTGGGATTAATCCAAATATTTATCCGTGCTGAGAAAGATGTTTTCCCAGATTTTTGCCGCGCAGAAAGACCTTTTTTTTTTTATGGAATGTGGTACCGAGGATGCATTTTGAGTTTCTTTTTTTGAGTGAGGACGTCTTTCCGGGCAGCCGACCCCTCGTGGCGGCTCGTGAGATGCGTTGCCGCGGCGACAGACGGCAACATCGCCGGTGACGACCCGTCGGATCGTCGCGAAGTCTCCATGGCGACCCCCGGACCGGACGAAAAGTGGCATAACCGTGATATCTGCTGAGTCATTCTCTCAACCGCCTCATTTCATCCCCCTTTCTTCTTCCTACGAGGTCTGGAGTGAAAACTGGAGAAAAAACAATGTGATAAATAAAATATGTTGGGAATGAAAAGCACTCAAATATTTTTCAATGATTGTAAGATCGTAATTTAAAGCTCTGAGCGGCAAAAAAAGTTCATAGAAGCAGCAACTAAATCCTTTAATTTAAGTTGAGTGGCTTTTATGTAGGATTCTTTAAAGTCTCCAAAAATGTAAACATTTATTTATCTGTATGTTTGTTTCTAAAATCAAGAATTCTTTAAATGTTTTACGGATCACAAGGAGAAAATAATCATTTTCGTACATAAACAGGAAGAATATGGAGGTCACGTGCAATAGCATTGGAATATGGACAATCTGACACCACGGACTGGAACCTGATTGCAGTTTGGTTGCAGATGTGATCATTACCTGGTCAAAGAAAGGAAGTGCAACAAAATAAAAGCATATAAAAAAGAAGACATGAATGTTATTTTGTTATTTTCATAAGAATCTTGATAAACAATCTGACACCACGGACTGGAACCTGATTGCAGTTTGGTTGCAGATGTGATCATTACCTGGTCAAAGAAAGGAAATGCAACAAAATAAAAGCATATAAAAAAGAAGACATGAATGTTATTTTGTTATTTTCATAAGAATCTTGATAAACAATCTGACACCACGGACTGGAACCTGATTGCAGTTTGGTTTCAGATGTGATCATTACCTAGTCAAAGAAAGGAAATGCAACAAAATAAAAGCATATAAAAAAGAAGACATGAATGTTATTTTGTTATTTTCATAAGAATCTTGATAAACAATCTGACACCACGGACTGGAACCTGATTGCAGTTTGGTTGCAGATGTGATCATTACCTGGTCAAAGAAAGGAAATGCAATAAAATAAAAGCATATAAAAAAGAAGACATGAACGTTATTATGTATTTTTCAAAAGAATCTTGATAAACAATCTGACACCACGGACTGGAACATGATTACAGTTTGGTTCCATTTTATGATAATTACCTGGTCAAAGAAAGGAAATACAAAAAAAATAAAAGCTTGTAAAAACAGGACATGTAAGTTATTTTGTTATTTTCAAATGAATCTTGATAAACAATCTGACACCACGGACCGGAACCTGATTGCAGTTTGGTTGCAGATGTGATCATTACCTGGTCAATGAAAGGAAATACAACAAAATAAAAGCTTGCAAAAGAAGACATGAACGATATTGTTATTTTCAAAAGAATCTTGATAAACAATCTGACACCACGGACTGGAACCTGATTACAGTTTGGTTCCATTTTGTGATCATAACCTAGTCAAAGAAAGGAAATGCAATAAAATAAAAGCATATAAAAAAGAAGACATGAATGTTATTTTGTTATTTTCATAAGAATCTTGATAAACAATTTGACACCACGGACTGGAACCTGATTACAGTTTGGTTCCATTTTGTGATCATAACCTAGTCAAAGAAAGGAAATGCAATAAAATAAAAGCATACAAAAAAGAAGACATGAACGGTATTTTGTTATTTTCAAAAGAATCTTGATAAACAATTTGACACCACGGACTGGAACCTGATTACAGTTTGGTTCCATTTTATGATCATAACCTAATCAAAGAAAGGAAACAAAATAAAAGCTTGCAAAAAAGAAGACATGAAAGTTATTTTGTTATTTTCAAAAGCCACACTCTTTTATTCTTGTGTTAAAAAAACATACTTTTAAACACATTTTTCTATAGATCTGTTTAAATGATGCTGAAAACCAAGAGACAAGCGAGCAGGAGTGCTACGAAGGAAGACAGAGCTCCCCTCGACCCTCAGACATTGGAGGGGACACCGCTGAGGGAGTCACACAGAGCAATTGAAGCAGGAGAATATGCCGGCCGGTCCAGGAGGAGGTCCGAGTCCAGCCCACACAGCGTGAGACAGAGCTTTATGTGGGGTAGAGCGGAACCATGAACTGATTTGTCTGGAGAAAAAAAAGAAAAAAACTACTGCAGTGACACTGAAAAGACTCCATTAGTGTGTTGTTACTGAACTCTTTTGTCTGCGTGGATAATTACAGATGGCATCTTCATAGCTACACACACACACACACACATTCCTTTAGTTGAGTATGAGACGTTTAGGGAAAATGAGGAAAATAAAGGAATATGTTGTGCAGAAAAAAAGGAAAATAAATTACAAATTGATAATGTTTTCAATCACAGGTACATATTTGTATCATAAAAAATGTTTTTGTCAGGAAACCAGACATACATTTGTGCAACTATGGCAGAAAAAGTTATGCTAACTCACAAATACACACAACAAAAACAATGGAAACCAAGGAAAAAAACAGAAAGGAAAAAACTGACAGATTAATCAATATTAAGCGAAACCAAAGATTCCGTAGCTGTAGACACACGCATCAAAACATCCTTAAACAAGATGGAACAACTTGTTTTAAATACAATTATGAACGTATATTTCCATGGCAGAGGTAACAGAGTTTTAACAGAAAGTGCATCTTGAAGTACAGAACAGCCAAAAAAGAATCTGCATATATTAGATAATTCCTAGGTGAGGCGTTCGGATCAATTAACCTCAGGCGTATATTTTTGCATCCCTCAGTTCCTGTTCCAACATTACGGTTTTTCAACATCAGATGTTTGATTTCAACACCTGTTTATTTACCATTTATTCATTGAAATATTTTCTTTTTTTCAAGAAAAGGTATCATAGACTCACTTTTTTGTTTATTTACAACACTTTTAAATCAATTATGAACTTAAACGTCTTTGGCAGAGAATCAAAGATACAGTTGCTGTCAACACAAACATAATAGTTAAGGAAAAAACGGTTTTAACTTTAAATTCGGCGTCTTAGCTTTGCAAAATGTTTTCACCCTTCCTGTGATCTCTTCTTCCCCTCCCTGAATTTCTGTATTTTATTTTGGACAATTGACCCCCAAAACCTTGCCGCTTTTAATATCCCTTCTTCCTATAACTTCTATGTCAGTAACACACATCTGTTACTATTCTACTCAGAGGCATGTCCCAGAATGCATTGTAACATTTTACCTTTGCATTAACAATAGCCAAAAGGTTTAAATGAAATTTGTATTTCCAGACGAAACCTCTGAAATTTCGGAAGTTTTAGACAAATGAATGAATGAATGGAACGATATACAGATATACAAACACACAAATACACACAACAAAATCCATGACATCCAGGACTGAAAGGCTGAAACAGGAAGGAAAAACCTGACACCAATAATTATTAAGAAAAACTAAAGATATCGTAGCTGTCAACACAAGCGCATGATAGTAAAGAACACAAATGAGGGGGAAACTTTAGAAAAGATCAAAATCACAATTAGGTAAATAGAAGAATACTCGAGGATAAATAGGGAGGTCAAGTGCACCAGCATAGTAATGTGGATGATCTGACACCACAGACTGGAACATGGTTGCAGATTGGTTCCAGTTTGCGAGCATTACCTGGTCCAAGAAAGGAAATCCAACAAAATAAAAACATAAAAAAACATGAAAGTTGTCTTTTTATTTCCAAAATCCACACTCTTTAGATCTATTGTTGACTTGTTGTAATACAAATAAATAAATGACCTCCTTTGATGTACAAATATTATAAGTTGATTTGACAACCAAACCTCTCACAGATTAAGGAAACATGTACGTTAAAGACATGAATAAAATACATTTAAAGTCACTTTAAATGTCCAAATAATAGATTTGTTCATTCTTAAACTATCTTTAATAATAATATAACGACCATATGCAACTAAATATATAAACCATAAAACACATACTCATTGTATTTGTGTTTTATAGAGATGGAGGATAAGATTCTATTACTCTCTTGAACAGTTAGCATTGGCCGAGACCTCCACCAGAGGAGGGCGCTAACATCATTTTCCAGCTGGCAGTGCCAACTCTGTCCCGCTCACCACACCCAAACCACTGGCACATAAAGCAGTCAGTCTGCACGAGGTGTCGGAGCAATTCTTCAAGACGTTTAAATGGATCGACTCTGCTCCTTCGTCTCGCGTCTGAAAAAGACAACAAGGCTCGTAAAACGACAGCCGTGGAAAGTTCCCTCTGCTGAACTTAATATGGCTGATTGAATTACAAATGACTCTTGTAAAGGCGAAGGACTCGCTCGTAAAATGAAAAAATGCACAGTGGACTTTGTGTCACGTTTGTCTGCAACAGTTTGTGTTGAGAAAGATTTAAATTATTCCATAAATCCTCGTTAAATTCCCTATAGAATCAATGTATTTTTACATTAAGGATTTTAACTTAAGAAAGTTGTTCCACCCTTCCTGCAATCTCTTCTTCACCTCCCTGAATCTTTGCCTCATTCACATACTTACATACATTTCTCTTCTACTCATACACATGTCCCATAATGCAACAGCAAAATAGGTTTGAGAGACATTTCTATTCATGATGAAACTTCAGAAATTCTGCAGTTTTAGATGAACAGAGATTCTGCAGTTTTAGATGAAGAGATGGATAGAAGGTTGTACAGATGGATGGATGGACGGAGAGTAGGACAGCGGAATGGGTTGATACATGGATGAATGGACAATAGATGGATGGATGGATAGAAAAACAGACAAAGGGATGTATGGACAGAGAGAAATATGGATGGACAGATGGATGGATAAATGGACTAAAAGATGGATGGATGGATGGATGGATGGATGGATGAATAAACTGACAAAGGGATAAATGGATGGACAGACTGATGGGTGGACGAATAGACTTATAGATAGAGGGATGAATAGAAGGTCATACAGATGGATGAATGGAAAGAAGAGAAGAGGAATGGGTTGATACGTGGATGAATGGACAATGGATGGATGAATGGACAATGGATGGATGGATGGATGGATGGATGGATGGATGGATGGATGGATGGATGGATGGATGGATGGATGGATGGATGGATGGATGGATGGATGGATGGATGGATGGATGGATGGATGGATGGATGGATGGATGGATGGATGGATGGATGGATGGATGGATGGATGGATGGATGGATGGATGGATGGATGGATGGATGGATGGATGGATGGATGGATGGATGGATGGATGGATGGATGAAAAGGTGGATGACTGAGCAGATAAACACACAAAGGGATAAATGGATGGACGGACTGATAGGGGGGATGAATAGATAGAGGGATGAATAGAAGGTCGTACAGATAGATGAATGGAAAGAAGAATAGAGGAATGGGTGGATGGATGGAAAAACAGACAATGGGATGGATAGATGGATGGATGGATGGATGGATGGACAAACAGATGGCCAGAAAGAAGAATGGATAGACAGATTGATGGAAAGGTGGATGACTGAATAGATAAACTGACAAAGGGTTCAATGAATGGACGAAGTGATGGATGGACGAATAGACTGATAGAGGGATAGATGGAAAAACATAATAAGGGATGGATGGATGAAAAAAACAAACAAAGGGATGGATGGATTAACGGAAAAAGGGAGGGATTGATGGAATAACAGAGAGAGGGATGAATGGATGGACAGACAGATACGTGGATGAATGATGGATAAATGGTGTGAAATATAGATATATGGACGAATGATAAATGGATGGATGAATAGATGGAGTGATGGATAGAATGCCTGTTCTAAGTAAAAAAGGGGAATAAGGGCAGTTCTTCTGCTTCTAAAATGTTTTACATTCACACAGTCGAACATTATGTCGTACAAGAATTCCACCATGAACGTCTCCAAACATCCATTTTGTTTTCTTAGATAACAAATCCTCGTTGAAACACCATCGACCCCCAGACCGACCTGGTGGCCCTCGACCATCACGGCTCGTCCCTGGACACGTAGAGAAACACAAGTGGAGCCTTGTGTCGGAGTCTGTCGCCGAAAACAGAGCCAGCGCTGTTCAGCCTTAATCTCTGGAGGGAGTTCTATCAGTCGAGCGTCTGAAGAAGAACCAAGTGCTTCTGACCCACTTCAAGTCCAGACAGATGGAGTTAAAAATAAGACCAACATATATCCAGAAAGAACATTTTTAGTATTGTTTTATTCAACTTTGAATTGAAAATATGTTTTTTAACCTTCATCGTAATTCCATTTTAAAAAGTTCCTTTTTCAAAAATATCTGCTATTTTCGACCTTTTTGAACTTGAAAAAAAGATTTTCTTATACTTTTATACTTAAGAACTTTAAAGCAAAAGTGATTTTAACTAATTACATTTTTCATACGGGCAACTTTGCAAAAATCTTGAGGAAAAAAAAATCTTTATTTTCCTCAGAAATTCCTCCAAACTAAATCAGACATTTAAAGTAGACAATAAAAAAAATCAACTCGAATACACTTAAAAAAAAAAACTAAACTCGAAGGACAAACAAATAAAAAAAGGACAAAAAAAAACCATCATCCCTCACGATGAAAAAAAGCTCGTCGGCCTCTGCAGCCTGATTAATTTTATCGTAAAGTGCAAGGACGCGTGAATAAAGAAAACAAATTAAGGACGGATGTAATTAATCACGAGGCTTGAGTTGAGCAAACATGGACGAGATGTTGCGAAAATATTTCAGTGGGTCTGATGTCGAGGGACCAGATGGATAAAAGTTTTAATTCATAATATTTATTATATATATCATTGGATTGCACGAATGCTCCTCCCATGATGCAACACTAATAGACTCAGAGACTTATTAATTCCTCGTACTATTAGACTCTATGTTTGTAACATTTTCTTTGTGTTATTTTCTTTGCTTTATGTTCTTTATATTTGCACTATGTCATCCCTTGCGCTTTGTTCTTCTTATATGCACTTTGTTCTTGTTTTTATGAAACTATCGGCTGCTGTGAACTGGAAACCTGGGATTATTAGAGTAAATTTAAATCTGAATTTATACTTAAATCCAGAAATTAATCCTTAAAAAAAACTTAGATACTGTAACTGTCACATTTTTGTCTGACCTAACGAACTATGAAAAACTAGCGTTAGCACAGCTCCATTTATAAACGCTTAAAATAAAGACCTTTTATGTTTTCATTAAAGGTTGTTTTATGTGAGGATCCTCAAGACCTTCCTGTAATCTTTGAAGTAAGAGCGAAATTTTTGATGTTTATTCTTAACACGCTAATATTTTTCTTATGTACGATGCTAACAATAATAACAATCTGCCTTTCTTTTCACTTATCGCACAATGAATATGAACATCGTATTCTTGACACCATTTGTTGTGAAATTGCAGAAAAACGTTCGTTTTTTTGCCATTAAAAGTTCTTTCTATAATATATACAATATATATACATATATATACTGTACATGTATATATATTAGGAGTTTAAGGTTTGAATCAAATTTCTAATCTGAATTAAAATGTCTCAGTTTCAATCACTTTGTGAAGAAACGTAAAAGAAAAAAGAGCTTTCCAATCCTTCCAATTCTACAGTTGGAATGCCGGATTTGTTTGTGTGTTCACACATGGGGGGTCTGCCTGTGTTTGGTATCGTCGCCCCCCTCACTACTTTCAGGAGATAACCCCTGGTTTGTATGTGGGGGTTAATCCCGGGATGACGAGCCGACGTTCCTCAACGTGCTGCATCTGCAAACTCTCCGTCCAGGAGGGATTTCGCTGCCAAAGCTTTCAAACAAACACAACAAAAAACAACAACTGTCCCCACGAGGCTGATCCTCCGAAACAACTGAGATCACAGTGATCAGCAGATCAACAATTGCTGGATCACCTCACAAAGAGGATCAATTCCCTTTAGAAGGACCTTCTGTCATGCTGGGATCTCTTAGTTAAAAAGTACTTTCGATGATTACTTTCAAATATTTCGACCAGATAGAAGACAGAACTCTCTGATTTTTTTTTTTCCAATTTCTGTACTGAAACTTTTCGTTTGTCCTTTACTTCGTTTGCCCATTTGTGACATCAAGGAACGTCTTGTAGTTGCATCACAAGATTAAGATTTTTTTCGTGAAAACAAAACGGCAGAAATGTCAGTAAAAGTTACTGTTTGAACTTTCAGAAAAAAACGAGTTTATGTAAGTACGATATTTTATTTTTATTTGCTAACAACTTTTAACCATAAAACATTTCTCAAGGAGCCACTTTATACATTTCAATGTTCTAAGGCAGACCTGGGGCTATATTTGGCCCTTTGACTGTATTTATGTGTGGGTAAAAGTACGAGGTAATAGTTTATGTAAAAACTAAGAATTGTATTTCATACGTTTTTTAATTATTTTATGGTCTTTAAATATGACTAAAGGGTTTTTGTCTTGGAATATTTTTTCTCTGCTTGTCATTTTTGTAAAAAACTAAAATTGCTACTGATCATTTAAAAAAAAAAATTAAAAAAATTGGGCTTTCATAATTGATTAAAAACGTAACATAAGTGCAATAATGTGGGGTTTAGACCAGAGTTGGAACCAAGTGCAGATGCAAACAACCCAAACAACGGGCAAAAACAGAAAGACTCCCGAAATGTTTCATCACAATAGTTCAATAAACATTTATTTTTATTATTCTTAATTGTCCGTATCACCGTCCAAAGCGCACCACAAGTTGGACGGACAACATAAACAAAAAAAGAAACATACACACTGGATAAAATGACAAAAAGTAGGCTCAGGCACAAGGAGGACGAAAACACAAAAAAACAAGAAAGAGCAGTAATCCACAAGGAGAGTGTAGAGAAACTACATACCAGGGATTGACGATTAAAATCTGGCGCCTGTTGCTGCAGGAGAGGTTGCTTTAAGCTCTGCTGCTGAGGTGGTGATTGCGTGACGAGCTGCAGCTGCTGTCAGAGCAACAGGCGCCGTGAAACTCAGGAAGGACAAAGAAAACAAGTTTCAAAATAAAATCAGACATGACACAATAAGAACAGAACTTTAGCCTATTTAGCTGGATTTTATACTTTTCGCTGCTTTACTTTTGCTTGATGGGCCCTCACGAAAGACACTGTATAAAAGTGTGGCCCCTGAGGAAATTGAATTGTCCACTACTGTTCTAAGGGTCTACCAATCCAAAAGAAATAAAGGTTGATTGATAAATCAAACTTTTATTAAATGTAATACAACAAAATAAAACATTTTAAGGGACAAAAAATACAAAAGAAAATGTGACAAATAAAATCAATGGACATTTTTTTTGTTACGTTATATTTAACATGTAATTAGTCTTGGATAAGTTTAGTTTTTTAATGTTTTTCAATCCCTGGCAAACATATTCTAGACTAAAAACGAGAATTGTATTTTTCTTTCGTATCTAAAAGCTCAAAAAAGACTCACTAACTCTTGGTTGTAGAATAAATAATATTCTCTGCCGCTATCATTAAACCGTAATTGTGTGTCTGAGCAGAACATTAACTCAAACATTCTTAAAATCACCAACAAAATGCGTCCGAATTAGGAACAAAAATAGTTAGAGAATGTCACAAACGTGTGCGTCCGTGTGTGTTTGTGTGTGTTCCTTCATTTGTCTTCGTGCCAACGAAGATGATATAAATTCTCAAGTGGACTCGTTCTCTTTCCAATCACACTCGGGGACGACTTACGTTCTTTAACACCTCCGTCTTAAGTGATGCTGCTCAACGTTCTTTTCTCGTCTCATTCTCCCAATAAAGAGCCTGTTTTCATCCTTTTTTTTTTTCAATTCGGAAAGCAATTACTTCAGATTTTCCACTTCAGGAGAGACTGTGAGCATTTCTTGTGGAATGAGTTTTATGGCCAGATTTGTTTACTCTCTGAACTCGTCTATGTGTTGCTCAAAGTGTCGTCCCCCAACCCGATAAGTCCAGTTTGTACATTCAGAACGAGTATTTTTTTACCCATAAAAAAAACTCTTATGTTGTCCTCAGAGCTTTTAATCAACTACTTTATATCAGTATTTGCTGATACTGCCTCAGTTAAAAAGAAAAGCAGTAATTTTCTTTTTGCCTCTTTCTATTTCTGTATGTGCCGCGTCGGCAGAATTGAGCACTACATTATGTATGAATGACAGCAGGAAAAGATAGACATCTAACATCACAAGATATCCCGTCAGGCTTTCCTCTGCTCCTTTGAATCTTCTGCAGGAAAGTCTGAACTTAAAACCTTTGTTTCTTGTCTTGTTTTCAAAGCCGTACCTGCAAGAACTTCTAAAACACATGTGGTACCAGTAGATTATCAGCTGTTATCAGCTGTTATCTCCATTTCTTTTCTGTACGACCGATCTTTATTCGTTTTGATCCCCACCTTTCCTCACTCTTTACCTGTCTTCTTCTAACTGTGACACCAGCCTCAGAAAAACATTTGTTCAGTGACTACTCTCAGACCACGACCAGGCCTTTCAGAACTGTTTCTGGTTCCCCAAACGTAGCCTTGAACAGTCTGGTGTATTTAAGCAAGAAATATAACTTCGAGCTAGCAAAACTTGATATCGTTGCTGGGCATGTCTTGTGTTTAAAATGAGCCGAAGTAACGTAGCGCAAGGGTTTTCATGTAGACTCACAGAGTAGTACCACATAGACTCGCAGATAAATACCTCCTAGACTCACAGAGTAATACCAGATAGACTCGTAGAAAAATACCACATAGACTCTCAGATAAATACCACATAGACTCGCAGATAAATACCAGATAGACTCTCAGATAAATACCACATAGACTCGCAGATAAATACCACAGAGACTCGCAGAATAATACTACAGAGACTCACAGAGTAATACCACGGAGACTCACATAGTAATACAACGGAGACTCGCAGAGTAATACTACAGAGACTCGCAGAGTAATACAACGTAGCCTAGCAGAGTAATACCACGTAGACTCACAGAGTAATACAATGGAGACTCACAAAGTAATACATCGGAGACTCACAGAGTAATACTACAGAGACTCGCAGAGTAATACAACGTAGCCTCACAGAGTAATACCACGGAGACTCAAAGAGTAATACTACAGAGACTCGCAGAGTAATACCACGGAGACTCACAGAGTATTAAAATGGAGACTTGAAGAGTAATACAACGTAGCCTCGCAGAGTAATACTACAGAGACTCAAAGAGTAATACTACGGAGACTCACAGAGTAATACAACGGAGACTCGCAGAGTAATACCACGAAGACTCACAGAGTAATACTACAAAGACTCGCAGAGTAATACTACGGAGACTCGCAGAGTAATACTACGGAGACTCGCAGAGTAATACAGCGGAGACTCGCAGAGTAATACTACAGAGACTCAAAGAGTAATACCACGTAGACTCACAGAGTAATACTACAGAGACTCACAGAGTAATACTACAAAGACTCGCAGAGTAATACTACGGATACTCGCAGAGTAATACTACAAAGACTCGCAGAGTAATACTACGGAGACTCGCAGAGTAATACCACGGAGACTCACAGAGTAATACTACAGAGACTCACAGAGTAATACTACGGAGACTCGGAGAGTGTTACCATGAAGACTCGCAGAGTAATACTACAGAGACTCAAAGAGTAATACTACGGAGACTCGCAGAGTAATACTACAGAGACTCAAAGAGTAATACTACGGAGACTCGCAGAGTAATACAACGGAGACTCGCAGAGTAATACCACGTAGACTCACAGAGTATTAAAACGGAGACTCGCAGAGTAATACCACGTAGACTCACAGAGTAATACAACATAGACTCACAGAGTAATACCACATAGACTCGCAGATAAATGCCACGTAGAATCACAGAGTAATACCACGTAGACTCACAGAGTAATACTACAGAGACTCACAGAGTAATACTACAAAGACTCGCAGAGTAATACTACGGATACTCGCAGAGTAATACTACAAAGACTCGCAGAGTAATACTACGGAGACTCGCAGAGTAATACCACGGAGACTCACAGAGTAATACTACAGAGACTCACAGAGTAATACTACGGAGACTCGGAGAGTAATACAACAGAGACTCGGAGAGTGTTACCATGAAGACTCGCAGAGTAATGCCACAGAGACTCACAGAGTAATACCATAGAGACTCGCAGAGTAATACTACAGAGACTCACAGAGACTCGAAGAGTAATACTAAGGAGACTTGCAGAGAAATACACAGCAGACTCGCAGATAAATACCACGTAGACTCACAGAGTAATACCACATGGACTCTCAGATAAATACCACGTAGACTCACAGATAAATACCACGGAGCCTCTCAGATAAATACCAAGTAGACTCACAGAGTAATACTACGGAAACTTGCAGAGTAATACATCAATACAGAGCCTTACACCTTATATCTTATTTACTTGTTGTTTCCACCGGAAGAAAATGGAACAAACACCATGTGAGGAATATCAACTGATAAGAAAACATTCCAGAAATCTTCACCCAAGTCCTCTTTAAGTCTCCAGGGTGAGGTTCACGGACTGCTTCATTAAATCAGGACTACAGGAGAGGTGAAGGGTGCAGGGGTCGCGATACTTTGACCCTCAAATCTTTCAGCATTCCGACGCCTGATGTGATCTGCTATATTTATAGTCGCCCGAGCCGGAGCGTATGAAGTCCAAAAAGCTCCGGTGTTAGACGTAAAAGCTTCAGAGGTGGAAGGTGATAAAAGGAAAGAACCAGGCTTGATACTGATCAGTGTGGGAATTAAAAATATCTTCCTCATACACGTGTATGAACAAACATCCTTTGAAAGTCAAAGAACTGACTCTTTTGAGGAGGCAAGAAAAAAAATAAGTTAAAAAAATCAACCCTGTAACTTAAGAGCCCTGATAATGTGGATGAGGTTTGGAGTTCTGTCTCCAGTTGGCGGCCGAAGTGACTGAACTCGCCATGTCTTATCCACAAACCGTGAAAAAAGAAAAAAAAAAAGCCAATAAATAAATGAAATTGTTTAAAAACCTCAATTGGCACACAGGTCCGTTTTCATAATCTGCTGTGAGAAGAAGTCGGACGACCACAAGTTGACCTGGAATGTGTGTAATTGTAGTTTGCAGTTGGAACTGCAGAGTGAACTCTACTCTGAGGGAGACGAGAGGCCAGGATCGTTTCCCGCAGTGATACAGTCACTATATTAGCAGACTTATCTGGAGCTAACGCTAGTTAGCAATACAGCTCGTTTAAAAGTTCAACTAATGTCAACTCTCACTGACTCACTTACATGTTTCAAATGTTCAAGTCTTTCTCTCCAAGATGCAGTAAGTCCCTCATCATGACCATGTTTTAAAATCACTACTTTGAAACATTCTCCCCCATCTGAAATCTGGGCGAACAAGAGGTTACAAGAGTGGAGTCCATTATGACGTAATAATGGCTTCACTCCTCCAGCCAGTACGAAAAGTATTTTTATAATTCCGATCTTCATTGAAAGAACTGTCGCAGAACTTAAGCTATTTTTACTTTACTCACAAGTACCTTTTCACAATAACAATTGTTTTTTTAAAAAAGGTTCTACTTCTTAGTGCTCCGCCCTCTAACCACATCGCCTTCACCATGGTTTTAACAAAGTATTAAAATAAAATCATTAAAACAAATGAACTATTAGAGGGCTTTGCACCAAAGTTATGAATTAGATAACTTAGGGCTTCTACTTTTAACAGTGCTGCACTCTAACCAAGCCTCGCTATTGGTTAAAACTAAGGCCGAGAAGAAGTAGTAGTAGGTCTGAGATTAGACAAATATGTCTGGCATGTTGTTGTTAGCAACCTGGAAAGAAAGTAAAGTACTTCCTCATATCAGAGTCGGACAACATGCTAATCATGACAAGATGTTTTGCTTATTCCGACATGAGTTTCCGCAAAAAGGCCAACCTTAAACTATTTCGATCATCTACAAAAGTCACTCCTATCTTCGTCATCTCCTCATTGGTTATCTTCCCTTGACTCATTCTTCATCATCATCTTCAATATTCTTCGTCTGAAACTGTGTCCAAACTAATCCAAGCTTCTAATAAAGACGATCCAGGATGTTACGCTGGAATGACATCACAATGAAAACCAGTGCTGTGTCTCAAATCGCATACTTGCGTACTCAGTTAGTATTTTTAGTGCGTTATTGCGTCTTAATTCTTAGTATGCGAAATTTAGTGCGCCGTGCACACTCAATTGGCGTACTAACACGCCCACAAAACTGAGTATGGTTCGATGGACACTAACCACACTAAACGGCTGCCATCTTAGTGACGTTTTAAACGGAAGTTACGTCATATATAAATGCATATATATTCATATACTTACAGGTGCATTTTCAGCAGTAGTAGGAGGATGAAACGTCTTCGGTGCTGATACCAGCTTAAATATCTCGCGAATATTTCGATTCTCATATTTTTTCTTTATTTCTTTTTCCAAAGTTGCAATACGTGCTGCCAGCAGGTGTCAGCGATAGCGTTCAAACAGCTGGTTGAAACATCGTTAAATAGTAGTAGAAGAAGAAGCTGTCATGTGATTTCCTGTTAGTGTGTAGCAGCAGAGTTTGATTTGAGACATACTATCTGTGGAGAATTTGCGTACTAGTTAGTAGCTACACTAAACTGATGCATACTAACTTCTAGTATACTAAGAGTAGTATGCGATTTGAGACACAGCACAGGAAATCGGAGAAAAAAGGAACCTGGTAATTGGTCTAGTTGGTGTCTTAGTGGCTGTTGTGTAGAAGTGTCGAGAGAGTTTAAATCAGTTGTGTAACTCCGCAATAATCACTCGCTTTAATTGCGAGCTGATTGCGTCTCGGTGCAATTATCGCGCGAAGACGTAAACGCCGCTCATTAAGGCCTTGAATCATTAGCATCCTCGTAGTTTAACACTTCTATTAACGCGGTTTATATGTTTTCCGATGTATCAAAGGCATCGACGCCGCCTCGACAAGGTCCGTTTAATCTTCGGAGGCTTCATCCCCGAAAAGAAAGGAAGCGGCTCGTCCTCGTGACCGAAAATAAACCAGGGAGAAGTTTTGGAAGCTTCCTCGGGGAAGAAGGGAAGAGGATATGGAGAGACTCGTCCGCCATGTGCGCCACACATGCTTCACACGGCGAGAGGGAAGACTCTGGATTTCCGCCGCGATGCTTCAAAAGGTCGTCCTTCACTCCATCATTCCTCAACTATCACCCCTCGCTTCACAAGTCTAAGCCTCTCAGATTTAAGGAGGACAGAAGAGAGGGAGACAATTAGAGAGTGGTGAAGTGGTGTGTGTCATCATCTGTGTGTGTGTGCGTGTGTGTGTGTGTGGGGTTCTACAGAAAATTTCAGATGTAAATTTGAACAAGGTTTCAACTGTTGCGATGCAATAATGGAATTTAGTCTCACAAGGTTAAATAAAGGTCAAAGTTGCAAATCTATCCAAATTATTTTTTACCAAACATATCTTTTTCTTTTTTTCTATCTTTAGCCTGTTATTGTTTTTGGCGTTACAGTTGATGTTATTGCCTTTGATGATGTTATTGTTCTTATAACTGATTGTGATCTCGTTGTTTTTGTTACTGCCTTCGATTTTTTTTGTTGTTTTCGCGTTTTATGTTGTTGTTTCTTTTTTTAAAAAAAATTGCCTTTGCAATGCATTACGAAATTTAGTTTACCCATTTTAGCCTTCAGTGAAAAACCTGAATGTTTCCCAATGTTAAATAAAGGTCAAAGTTGCAAATCTATCCAAATTATATTTACCTATTTTTCTTGTCTTTTTGTCTGTTGATGTTCTTGTTGTTATTTATCTTGTTTTTGGCATCACAGTTGATGTTATTGCCTTTGATATTTTTCTTGTTTATGTTATTGCTTTTGATGTTGTTATTGTTGTTCAAATAATTGTTTGTGATTTTTTCGTTTTTGTTACTTCCTTCGATTCTTTTTTTGTTGTTTTCACCAACCAAAAAAATCCTTATTATTGTACTTATTATTAAGCAGTTCTAATGTTAAACAGCTGTATGGTGGTTGTATTTACCCATTTAAACTATGACACAGTCGTGTTGAATTACTGTCATATTAATAAAACATGCATTTATCCTGAAATAGGATCAAAAAAACGTTCTATTGTCCCATTTTAAAGCATTAACTTTATCACCTTTCTTTAAGGTTCCAATTGTGCCAATGCATTATGTAATTTATTTTGTCCACTTTAGCCTTCTTTAAAAACCTATATGTTTCACAAGGTTAAATAGAGGTGAAAGTTGAAAATAAATGTGCCCATTGGGACAAACTGTTTCATTAAATCGTGCTTCTGTTTGAACCTCTTCCTGGCCTTTACATCAGAGAGTAGCTTCAGAATCTCTGGCGAAAAAATGACCGACACACTTCCAGCACTATCTCCTTTCTTGGTGCTTATCGGAGGCCCCCGAAACCTTTCTTCTTCTGTCTCCCATTTGAGACACATGTGAGATTAGGATCCTCCGATTGACCGAAGGGCGCGAGTCATGTGACCGCGGCGGGATTAAAGAGTCTTCGGGAAATTTATGGCCAGAGACGGTGGAGGAGGAAGACGCCGCGATAACGCAGGCCGAGCTGGAGTTCGACTTGAACGTCACTTCAAGACAATATGTAGTTTCTCAGTATAAACATGTGAATGAAGGAATTTGACTGAAGTCTTTAAAAAAAAAAACTTCTGCTCCCGGTTTTAAGGGGAAAAAAGCAGGGAAATGGAGGCCAGTTGCTGAAACCACCAGCCTGTAAATTCCTGGTTAATTAGCAGGTTCTTTCACTTATTCTAAATTAAGTGGAAACAACACCTACTAAAAAAAAGTTAGTCACCATCTTGCACATTCTTTGAGGAAATGGTTGTTTGTCTACAATAGTCCAGCACATTCGGTTAGTTCCCACCTCAGTATCAACCAACTGAAGATTACTTTTTGAAAACAACATCGTTCAGTTATTGTTAACAAATGTATCAAATGTACTAGTCAAAGATGGAAGAAGTACTTTTACTCGAGTAAAAGTAAAATGAAACTATTTATATCATCAATATAGTCAACAAACAATGAAAAACAAACCATTGAGCTTTTTTCTGTTTCCTTATAAATAAATAAATATCATCCCTTTAACAGCATCTCAGTTGAATTTGTGTGACTCAAGTTTTTCTTATGAAGCACAAAGAACTACTGATGCATAAACAAACACAAACCAGATTCAACATGTTCACGAGTCAAGAGCTACACTGGCGTTACAGGTGGTATTATTGCCTTTGAGGTTGTTGTTTTATAGTTATTTTCCTTTAAGGTTGTTGTTGTTTAGGTTATTTCCTTTGATTTTGTTGTTGTTTATGTCATTTCCTTTGATGTTGTTGTTTAGGTTATTGCCTTTTAGGTTGTTGTTGTTTAGGTTATTTCCTTTGATTTTAGGTCATTTTCTTTGATGTTGTTGTTGTTGTTTGGGTTATTGCCTTTTAGGTGGTTGTTGTTTAGGTTATTTCCTTTGATGTTGTTGTTGTTTAGGTCATTTCTTTTGATTTTGTTGTTGTTTATGTCATTTCCTTTGAGGTTGTTGTTTAGGTTATTTCCTTTGAGGTTGTTCATGCTCACGTAGTTGACTTTGATTTTGTTGTTTTTGATACTGCCTTTGATATTGTTATGTTATTGGGTTAGATGTTATTGTTGTTTTGATCTCGCCTTTGTTGTTGTTGTTAGTTTTGCCTTTGATGTTATTTTTATAGCTAGTTGATCAGTTCTGTTTCATTTTTTTCTTCTTGCATGTCATTCAAAATGTTACTTTGAAAGTGTGGAAATAATTTTAAAAAATTGACAATTGCATAACTTTTAAGTTTTAAACGTAAAAGTTGAATAAATCCAGTTGCATTTTTGTATTTTTTTCTCCCATTGAAAGTACGACACTGTCGTGTTGAATTACTGTCATATTAAAAAAAAGAAATGTATCTTGGAAAAGGAGAAAAAAACCCCACTTACTAACGGCACATTTTAAACAACTTGACAGCCATGAAATGTAAATAAACATGGCCGACCCTTGTGGGGTTGTAAAGGGGTTAATAGATTATTACTGCTGACAGCGCTAAGTCTCCCCAAAACACTCGTTTTGAGGTAACTGGTCTCAGAGCGGGGAAGATGTCAGTCATGAACACGCTCAAATTCTTTCCTCCAATCGTGAAAATCGTTGGCACCTTCGAGCCAAACTGTCTCTTTAGTTTGTGTTACGCCGTAACCATCTGGCGCCTACAGAAGCCGGAGCTCACCACAAGAACTTGACATGCATGTAGTGAAAGGATCCAGGTCCCGTGAACTCCGACAACCTTCTCACCCCCCCTGGAACCGCCGGCGATTGACAAAACTTCACCGAAATGGAAGCGTAAAATAAGCTGAAATCCTTTTTTTGCTCAGCAGAAGTGAGACCCCGTTTGGATGGATTTTTTTTTCTATCTCCGTCGCCGTGTCCTTCAGGACGGAGTCAAAAGTTCACAGATTGGCTATTACTTCTGTTTGGTAGTCTGATCGCAGACTTCAGAGCCAGATGGGTGGGTTTTCCCTTCGGAGAGCATTTAGTGTTTGGTCGTGAGTGACAGGCGTCTACTGCCATAAAGCTCCTAAAAACAGTCGCTTTAAGTAGGAGCTAATAGAAAATGCTGTTAACTGCGAGTGTATACGTGGGAGACAGTGAACGCGAGTATGTAGGGAGAAGGAGCGGTGTGGTTTTAATTAGGCGGCTTCAGCAGTGTTGCGGGACGGGGGGCTGTGCCAGGACGTCCCGGGGAAACAGCCCTGACGCCTTTGAGGCCTGCCAAGTACAACCACAGCAGATCCCAGAATGCCCATGTCACCATCCCTGTGGGGGCGATGGCGGAGCCGCAGAACATCTGAGAAAACAATCATTCTCGTCGCTCTGTCGCTGAGGACGACGTCCAGGCTGGCGCGTCTGGGAAAACAGGCTGGGATCGCTGTCTGTTCTGCAGCTCGGCTTGTCGTGCGACGAGAGTGATTCCTCGCATTTGTCCTCCGTCACATTCACCTCGCACATCCAAGGGGAAGGCAATAGAAGTGGCAGGGAAAAATGTTTTTCAGTTGCAAAACAGCAGCAGTGGAATCGTTGTAATGCTAGTGTTTTTTGAAAGGTGTTTTGTATGACTTTGACCCAGAAAAAAAGCACAGTACCTGCAGTCAGTCAGTCAGTAAGTAAATTAAATTTGTAGAGCGCTTTTCCAGTTGAAGAATTTATTATGATCATTTATACAAATATGCAATTTTAACCAAAGAATGACGCAACTTCTGTCACATGTTTGACCTCTTGTGTATTATAAAAAAGCTGGACAATACTTCTGTATCACAACAAAATATACTTCATATGTATTGGTCCCTTGGTTTCCGTGGAAATTGACAAGCCGCAAAATTGAGTAACTGTGGTGGCGTTACTGGAGTGGTGTTACCGGGTCAGCATTACTTGAGCGGCATTCCTGAAGGTTTTTAACTCGAGTGGCGTTACTGGAGCGGTGTTACTTGAGTGGCGTTACTAAAGGTTTGTTACTAGAGTGGCGTTACTGGAGTGGCGTTACTGGAGTGGCTTTACTGGAGTGGTGTTACTGGAGTGGCGTTACTGGAGTGGCGTTACTGGAGTGGCTTTACTGGAGTGGTGTTACTAGAGTGGCGTTACTGGAGTGGCGTTACTGGAGTGGCTTTACTGGAGCGGTGTTACTTGAGTGGCGTTACTAAAGGTTTGTTACTAGAGTGGCGTTACTGGAGTGGCGTTACTGGAGTGGCTTTACTGGAGTGGTGTTATTGGAGTGGCTTTACTGGAGTGGTGTTATTGGAGTGGCTTTACTGGAGTGGCTTTACTGGAGTGGGGTCACTGGAGAGGCGTTACTGGAGAGGTGTTACTGGAGTGGCGTTACCGAAGGTTCTTTATTGGAGTGGTGTTACTTGAGCGGCTATACTTGAGTGGCGTTACTGAGGTTTGTTACTGGAGTGACGTTACTGGAGTGGTGTTACTGGAGTGGCTTTACTGGAGTGGCTTTACTGGAGTGGCTTTACTGGAGTGGCGTTACTGGAGTGGGGTCACTGGAGTGGCGTTACTGGAGTGGGGTCACTGGAGAGGCGTTACTGGAGAGGCGTTACTGGAGTGGCGTTACCGAAGGTTCTTTATTGGAGTGGTGTTACTTGAGCGGCTATACTTGAGTGGCTTTACTTGAACGACGTTACTGAGGTTTGTTACTGGAGTGGTGTTACTGGAGTGGCTTTACTGGAGTGGCGTTACTGGAGTGGTGTTACTGGAGTGGTGTTACTGGAGTGGCTTTACTGGAGTGGCGTTACTGGAGTGGTGTTACTGGAGTGGTGTTACTGGAGTGGCTTTACTGGAGTGGCGTTACTGGAGTGGGGTCACTGGAGAGGCGTTACTGGAGTGGCTTTACTGGAGTGGCGTCACTGGAGTGGCGTCACTGGAGTGGTGTTACTGGAGTGGCGTTACCGAAGGTTCTTTATTGGAGTGGTGTTACTTGAGTGACTATACTTGAGTGGCTTTACTTGAGTGACGTTACTGAGGTTTGTTACTGAGGTTTGTTACTGGAGTGGCGTTACTGAGGTTTGTTACTGAGGTTTGTTACTGGAGTGGCGTTACTGAAGTGGCGTTACTGAAGTGGCGTTACTGGAGTGGCGTTACTGGAGTGGCGTTACTGGAGTGGCGTTACTGGAGTGGCGTTACTGGAGTGGCGTTACTGGAGTGGCGTTACTTGAGTGGCGTTACTGGAGTGGCGTTACTTGAGTGGCTAATGCAAACAGACAAGAGGATTGCAGCAGGAAAAAAGTGAGTAAGACAACCAAAAGAGGTGTTGGAAATAACCAAGTTCGGGATGTTGGAATTGCGTTAAAAAAAACAACTGAAAAAACAGCTGTGGGATACTTTGGCATCTAGAGAAGACAGCAAGTGCTGCTATGAAGCAACGTGTTCGAAGCGCGACGCGGTGAAAACCAGAGGCGACTCCAAGGTCTTTTTATTGGACTCTGAACTACACGTATAGCAGTAAATCCATCATAAGAGACTGTCCGTCAATGATGTGGACGACTATTCCAATTGAATACAATACTGTTAGTTTGTTAGCCATCGTTGTTCTCGTTTCTTTATTTACATTCAGTTCGACACAACTTGTTGAATCCATAATACATAATAAAAAAAAAAAATCTCAGAAAGTGTGTAAAGACAAGTCGCCCTGTTGCGCCACATTCAAAGCATTAGAGTCGGAATCTGGATTTTTTTTATTTCATTCATGGCATCTTGAGTAAAATGTCTTCTGTCTTGACCCCCGAATGTCACCCTTTCAAGTTCCCTGATGACATCGTTGCGATGCTCGGCGTTTTGGAATCTCACGACGCAGATGAAAAGGCATCTCAGATCAGCTTCATCTGCCTCCTCATCATCACACGCCGTCGCCGCGACAACACCCCGGATGAAAAAAAAGCACCCAACCCCGTCCTCTCCTCCTCCTCCTCCTCTTCCATTCTTCATCGTATCTTGAACATGAATCAATACGCCCTGACAGCTCTCATAAAACACGCTGCACAATATGGACTCAAAGTGGATCCATTTGTGGAAGCCGGCAATTATTTGACGACGAGACGAGGACGGAGGTTCAGAGGGTGGTGGTGGTTGAAGGGTGGGGGGGGGGGGGTTGACTAATGAATACCGCGGGGATTCTCTCACATAGCAGAGAAAGAATGAAAGTATGATGGTGCGAATGACAATCAAGGATTTTTTTTTTTTTAATGGGCAACGTTTCCCTCGGTTTTAGTCAAATGTTTCAACGCAGTGTGACGGTAATTATGATTTGTGATCATTGAAATTTAAAGATGGTAAAAAAAAACTGTTGGATGATGATGAACAATGAAATGGAGGTTTATGAACAAATAGAAGATCAATGTGACTTTATTTTATGCAATTAAACTCTTTAATTGATTAAAAAACCTTAACTGGAAACAGGGATTATTTTGCGACAAATGTCCTTTTTAAATTTCGCCGATTTTCTTTTTGTGTATCTTTATCACTAATTTATTCAGCCTTAGAATGGGTCTCTTACATGTACATATATTCTACATTATACATATTTATATAAATCGATAAAATAAGGTAGATAAAGTTGCAGAAATTTGAAGAAAATGCAAAAAACTACCTACATAACACCTGAAGAAGAGCCACCCACAGTTTTATCTAAAGTATATTTGCACGACGTTCAGAAAATCTTTTGAAATATATTTTTGGTATTTTAAATGGTTTCATTAATATACTAAGGTTTTGAAAAACATATAATTGTGACATATCTTAATTTTAACTGTAATTTAAATTCCCGATTTTCATCAGTATCAGTACTTTTACCCCCTAATAGTCATTATTAAAAACTTAATTAGTTAATTTTTATTTTTCTTCTTCCACAGTAAACAATTATTTATCTTTATATACTTTAAAGTACTTACAACTTTTTCATTTTATTATCAATCTATCAAATACTATGTATGTTATTATATTATATATTATAAAATAAGGTAGATAAAGTTGCAGAAATTTGAAGAAAATGCAAAAAACTACCTACATAACACCTGAAGAAGAGCCGCCCAATGTTTTATCCAAAGTATATTTGCAGGACGTTCAGAAAATCTTTTGAAATATATTTTTGGTATTTTAAATGGTTTCATTAATATACTAAGGTTTTGAAAAACATATAATTGTGACATATCTTAATTTTAACTGTAATTTAAATTCCGATTTTCATCAGTATCAGTACTTTTTTCCCCCTAATAGTCATTATTAAAAACTTAATTAGTTAATTTTTATTTTTCTTCTTCCACAGTAAACAATTATTTATCTTTATATACTTTAAAGTACTTACAACTTTTTCATTTTATTATCAATCTATCAAATACTATGTATGTTATTATGGCGTAACGTTTCCCTGTTACTGGTAAATAGAAAATAGTTGAAAATACATAAATAAAAGAAAATCATTGATATTTCAGATTATTTTAAATATTGTTTTCAAAAACAATTGATTACATATATTAACTTTTAAAATATGATTTTCTTTTATATATTCTTAATTGTAATCAAATTTTTTGTTAGTTTTGAACCCGTTTTGTCCTCATTTTGAGATATATTTATATAAAAAACAACACTTTTCTTAACTCATATATTATAATAACCATCATTTAACATTATTATGAAGTCATGGGAATTTAACCGCCAACCCAGGTTTAAAAAGGAGCCTCTAAATACATTCAAATCAAAGTATAAAGTGGGGTTTAATCTTCAGTCCAAAGGTGTTGTTGAGCTGCTTTAGTCTCAATACATTGAAATATTGACTATAATAATGTGAGGAATCATTTTGCAGTGAATCCAGGAAACGATCTCTGGTGAAGAGAAACTGATTCACAGTAAATCCCGAGTCATCAGGTGATCATCGATGATGGATCATGAGTCGAGGAGAGAAAACCCTTCGTCAACTTCCTCATCTTCTCTCGGAGACTTTTTTTTAAGAGACTCCAGGTATGAAGAGCCGGGGTTAAGTGCCGGCAGACGGACTGTTTAATTCACTGTTCGATGAATATTTCATGTTTTCTCAGCAGCTCTGGACTGGATTAAGACTCCGACTCTGACTCACTGATGAGGGAAAATACTTTTTTGTTATTATTAAAAGACACATCAATAGCTGGAACACATCAGCAGGAAATATCAAACCTGTCTTCAGCAAATACAAAGATGCTTCACAAACACTCTTGATCTCGGGCGAGTCGTGATCAGATAAAAAAGCTCCGGCAACGATTCTTTTATTTTTTGGGGCGTAATGAGGCGCCAAAGTGTCCGTTAATTAGCTTCCCCGGTGCATCTTTGTCAGTGTGAGCTTTAGTTATGGAGCGCGGCTCACATGCATAAATCATCAGCACTCGCTTAATAGAGGTTAATACGAGCGGTTAAAGAGCTTTCTAGTGTGTTGCTGCACCGCTGGAGGAAACTGCTCGCCGGGCTGGTGTCCAGGAAAATTCATTCTGTAGATTCACTCCAAGGAAAAGGACAGTTTGGATTTAAATTTGTTCTTATTTTTTTGTACCTAAAAGGTGATCTGCTAAAAGGTAAAAAGGTTTGGTAAGGTAAGGTAAAACTTTATTGATCCCTCAGGAGGTCTCCTTCGGGAAATTGTTTTTTTCCAATAGCCACAGAAAATACAGCAATTTTTCATAAAAAATAAGAACATAAAGAGAAAGAAGATTTTACAATCTAAGTCTAAAGAAAAAGAACAAAGACAAAGGATACAAAGACTAACATAGAACAGAACATCCAGATACTTTTACTCCACTCCTGCCCCCGAACTCAGAATTGTACAATTTAATAGCCCGAGGAATGAATGAGTCCTTGAGTCTATTAGTGTTGCATCATGGGAGGAGCATTCATTCTCATTCACACTCTCATTCTGCTTCTCTGTTCACTGATGACAGTGTTCAGAGGATGACTGTCATCATCCATGATGGACAGTAGTTTGTTCAATGATCTCCTCTCAGCAACTGTCACCAGTGAGTCCAGCTTCATTCCAACCACAGAGCCAGCCCTCCTGATCAACCTGTCCAACCTGTTGACACTCCTCTTGGACACATTTCCACCCCAATACTATCAGTGTGGTCAGAATATTCTATGGTTTAATTTAACATTTCAAATGTTGATATTTCACTTTCTTTAAATTAAAATGTTTTTTAGAAATATGGAATGGATTATTTATTGTGTACATTGATTTTCATTTTCTAATTCCAATAATTCAGAAATGTATTTTAATTATTATATATATATATTTTTTAATTGAATACAAAAATATTGGCACTATTGTAACAACAAATTACATATTTTCTTTATATAAGACTTTTACATTTAATTATTTAATAAAAACAAATTCAAACTTTCAATATAGACATCTTTTAATGCCATTATTTAATTTCTTTTTCTTTTTCATTTTTCTTTTAATAAAGAGAATATTTAACTCAACTTTTGAAAAAAATAAAATGCTTAAAAAGTACATACTTTAGTACTTATGAACATAATAATAGTAATAAAAAACAAGTAAAAGAGCCGCTCGTCACTGCGACTGGTCAACATCGCTCAAATTCAACACATTCAAATTTTTCTCTGGTTTCACCTCAAACATTGAATCGAGGGGCGTCGCAGCAGCTGCTCTTCAGCAAATATGCTTTCAAAAATTCACTTTTGCAAATTATCTCGCGTGTTATGCACCGACACTGGAGCGTTTACCTCCCACTGGACATCCATGTTTATTTATTTATGTGTAATTACACCTCACAGGTGGACAAGCTGGAGAGCATTCGGTAAAGAGGCTTCTCTGTAGAAAGTATTTTGAGAATTTATTAGGTTTTATTTTGTAAATTAAATGTTTCAATGCTACGCTCTCGAGATTGTAACGCTTGCTTAGGAGCTTGCACCTGATTGGTCGATGGCGATTCAACTATTTCCTGCTCAAGTCACATTTAAAATAAATTGTCAGTCTGCCGGGGGTTAGGTCTAAGGCTAGTGGGAAGTCAAAATGGCGGATCAGGAACGAATGAACTATAGCCAAAAACGGGGTCCAATCCTCCGCTAGCGTATTGTAACGCAAAGTTTGTCGCACGTATTGACTGTAATTTTGAGCTGCAAATGTTTTGCTTTTAACACAGACGTCGTTTAACGCGCTTTAAGCTACGAGTCGTTGTCGTCACCTTTACGTGTTTTAAAAGCTCTTAAGTAATTGAAAATTGTACACAAATGACTACGATTTTGCAACCATATACTGCGATGTTCATAACTTGGATCAGAAAACATTTGACGTACAAACATTTGACTCAAGTCTTAATTGAAACGGTTTGCCAAAATAAAATAAAAATACAACCTATATAAGCTAAATCAGTTTTATTTTGTAAATAAAATTCAATCCTACTCTCTCAATGAGATGCTTACACCTGATTGGTAGATGGGGAGTAAACTATTTCCTGCTGCCTCTCAAGTCACATTTCAAAATTTTAGGTCAGTCTGCCGGGGGTTAGGTCTAAGACTAGTGGAAAGTCTAAATGGCGGAATTATAGTCATGGAAGTTTTAAATAAAGCGAAAAATAAACCAACCGGGCTTTGATTGGTCGACACATCTGCTAGCCTACTGTAGCGCAAACTAACTTTTGCTTTTAACGCTAACAAAAAATACTTAAATATTTAAGTAAGTAAGTAATTTATATTTATATAGCGCTTTTCCAGACCAAGGTCACAAAACGCTTAAACAATCAAAACAATACTCAATCAAATATATAATTAAAAAATTAAGATAACACCGAGACAAACACAGGAGTTTCTGAAAAATCAAGGAAAAGCCTGAACGAATAAAAGTGTCTTAAGATGTTTCTTGAAGGAGTCATATCGGAGAAATGTGAGTTCTTCTACTAGAGCGGGTCAGAATTCTCGCTGCAGAGAGAGAATTAACACATGATTTAAATGATTAAAGATTACGTTTTTTATACTTTTTATATATCGATAACTTACATGTAGAAAACAATTAATTAACAAAAGTTTAACTCGAATCTCGACTGGTTCACAAAAATAAAAATAATTCAATGGATTTAAGTTCAAGGTAAAAATGATTATAATTAAAAATTGCTACGTAACAAATAATACATTCTTTAAAAATTAAGTTAAAATTGAGTTAAATAAATATATAACACATTAAAAATTGTAATTTTTGGCGATAAAAGAAAAGAAAATTGAACTAAAGATAAATAATAGCAATAGTAACAAAACGCCGTAAATACTGTCGACAATAATACAATTTTGGTCGTAACTTTAAACCATCGTTTCTTGTTGTTCGTTCGTCTCCATGTGCTCGAGCCGCGAGTGGTTTGCGAAGAGGCGTCCGGGGTCACTCGAGGGGGCCCCCACAGACGTGGCTCTGAGGGACAGGAGGTGAAATGGAACCCGGGGGCCAGTGAAAGCATTCGGAGTGGGCGAGATTTTTTTTTTCCATCCCCTTCCATCCCATCACACCTGTTCTCGAGAGGAAGCGATGATGTCACCCACTTCACACTCGCACACAATGGCGGCCGAGAGAAAGCAACAGGTCACGGAGGGAAGAAGTGGGAGGAAGGAGGGAAGAGAAGATTTTTTTTTTTGGTTATTTACCACGGACACCATGTTTTTGGCCCCTTCAGCGGTTCTTCGGAATAACACTCGCGGGTTCAAGTCCCCCCCGGGGGGGCCTCTTCTTATTCTCCGTCATACATCGTAGGCCGACGCTCCGACACATGACATTCCCGTCCATTGAAACTTCCCCGTAATTACCTCGAGAGGAAAGGGGGGAGGATGGAGGAGGTATTAAAAGTACCTCATGGAGAAATACTTCATTCTTTTATCACTCAAAAACAAAAACAGGGTGCGTTAAAAAAAAAAAACGGGGTGCGCTCCAGGACAGTCGCACCTCCCCGAGAAGAACCGAATAAATCAACGGGGCGACGATTGGGTGTCTCGCCTTTTTTTTTTTTTTTTTTGTCTCCCGCGGGACGCCGTCGTCTAATTGGGCCCCTGCCTCTCGCGCCGGCTTCCGATTGGCCGACGGAGAATGTGAGAACCTGAAGACCTCGGCTGACAGGAGCTCAAAGGGCAGCTCCTCTCGCCGGCGTGAATGGACGGAGGAGCGAAGGGAGGTAGATTTTAGGGGGGGAGGCTTTATAATACGGCTACTAATGGAGCAGCAGGTTTGGAGTGGGATAATTAAAAGCAATGGGAAAAGGGGGGAGTCGGGCAGGGGGGGGAGATTTTCGGTTGTATGCGTGTTCACATGTTTGTAAGGGAGGACCCGGGAGAGAGCAAGAGGCCATGAGAGGCGAAGTGGTAAGAAGAGCAAGAGGGCGGGAGACTCGTACAATAGCCGTGGATGTGTGTCCCCCCCACCATCACCAGTCTCCCCCCTCGGTCTCCCCCGCCTGCTGTGGACTCCCAGTAGCCAGACATCTGCCTCATTAAAGCCTGCACTTCACTGCATGCCGTCCATTGTCCGGAGCGTTTTTCTTGCTTTTTTTTTTTTTACCCCGAAAGCAGGCAGGAATAGCTGCACAGTCACAATATCGCCCAAACAGAGCGAGGAGAGGAGGCAGGAAGTGTTTTCGCTTTTTTAAACTCGCTCGGGATTAGCGGACGAGAGGCGATGATACCCAGGAGTCGCTATAATGTTAGCATCCGAGGAAAATGGTCAAAATGATTCATCATTACGAGTTATATTTGAACACATAATATAACACAAATGGTTTTCACAAGTAAAATGAAAAGAAAATTTCCTCATTTTAGCATTTTAACAACACTATGGATTTTCTGAAATAAAATTCTACATTTCTTAGTGTTCAAATGTTCTTATATGTGCTGCAACAAAAGTGTTAGCATCTGAGGGAATTGTATCCAATTCAATCCTACAACAAAGGAAAAAAAATGGTCATAATGATTCGGTCATTTATGTTTGAACACTCAATATTACACACATTGTTTACATCTTCATATCAACCCTGGAATAATAGGGTAAAATGGTCAAAATGATTCTTATTCTGATTTATATTTGAACACATAATATTACAAGCATGGTTTTCACAAGTAAAATGAAAAAATAAATTCAGAAAATGTCCTCATTTTAGCTGCAAAAAAAGTGTTAGTATCTGAGGATAGCATATATTAATCTCAACGCCGCAATAATGGGCGGAATGGTCATAATGATTCATCATTCTGATTTATATTATTATTATTACATTATAACACAATATTACACACATGATTTTCAGAAGTAAAATGTAAGGAAAAAAATAAAATAAAATAAAAATAATCAGAAAATGTACTCATTTTAGCTGCAAAGAAAGTGTTAGCATCTGAGGATAACATCTTCATATCAACCCTGCAATAATAGGAGAAAATTGTCATAATTATTCATCGTTCTCGTTTATATTCTAAAACACAATATTAGACACAATGTTCAAAAATAAAACGTAAAAGAAAATTCAGAAAATTTCCTCATTTTAGCTGCAAAAAAGTGTTAGCATCTGAGGATAGCATATTCATATCGATCCTGCAATAATAGGGGGAAATGGTCATAATGATTTGGCACTCATTTTTATTTGCAAACAAGGGTCGAGACTTCCACGTGAAAATCTAAAATAAAATCGAATATTTCTTAGAAAATGTTCTTATATTAGCTGCTAAGAAAGTGTTAGCATCTGAGGATAGCATCTTCGTATCAACCCTGCAATAATGGGGGGAAATGGTCATAATTATTCATCGTTCTCGTTTATATTTGAAAAGACAATATTAGACACGATGTTCAAAAATAAAATGAAAATGAAAATTCAGAACATTTCCTCATTTTAGCTACAAAAAAAGTGTTAGCATCTGAGCCGCAATAATGGGGGAAAATGGTCATAATGATTCATCATTAAAAGTCTTATTTGATTCGGTATTGTCATTTATATTTGAAGACATAATATTACACACATGGTTTTCACAAGTAAATTGAAAAAATAAATTCAGAAAATGTCATCATTTTAGCTGCAAAAAAAGTGTTAGCATCTGAGGATAGCATATATTGATCTCAACGCCGCAATAATGGGGGAAAATGGTTATAATGATTCAGCATTCTGAATTATATTTGAACACACGATATTACACACATTGTTTTCGCAAGTTAAATGAAAAAGAAAATTCAGAAAATGTCCTCATTTTAGCATTTTAACAAGACTATGGGTGAGACTTCAACTTGAATTTTCTGAAATACAATTTTACATTTCTTAGAAAATGTTCTTATATTTGCTGCAACACAAGTGTTAGCATCAGAGGAAAATGTATCCATTTCAATCCTCCAACAATGGAAAAAAATGGTCATAATGATTCTGTCATTTATATTTAAACACTCAATATTACACACATGGTTTTCACAAGTAAAATGAAAAAGAAAATTCCTTTTAGCTGCAACGAAAGTGTTAGCATCTGAGGATAGCATCCTAATATCAACCCTGGAATAATAGGGGGAAATGGTCAAAATGATTCTTATTCTGATTTATATTTTAACACACAATATTACACACATGGTTTTCACAAGTAAAATTAATAAGGAAATTCAGAAATTTTCCTCATTTTAGCTGCAAATAAAGTGTAAGCATCTGAGGAATATTCATCTCAACGCTGCAAGTAGTGCAAAGTATTAATAGTGACTCATCATTCTCATTTATATTGGACACACAATATTACACACACAATTTTCAGAAGTAAAATGTAAAAAATAAATCAGAAAATGTCCTTATTTTAGCTGCAACGAAATTGATAGCATCTTCATACCAACCCTGCAATAATGGGGGAAAATGGCTGGCATTCTCATTTAGCGTTCATGCTAACCTGCCATTTTCCTTCATCTGTTGTATTGTCTGTTACTGACAGTTTCAATATCATCTGACGTGATCGTTTTTAAGTGACGGATGGCGATAATATAAAACATTGATCTTTTCTTACCATCTTCTTGGCCTTTTTTTGGCAGAGTAGATGTTGCAAAAATGACTCCCACAGGTACACAAACAGAGGTTGGGAAGACTCACAATGTGATCGGCTTCTTAGGGGCCGTGACGAATCTTTGTGTTTTATTTTCTGAGAATTATCAAGTAAACTGTATAAAGGTCTTGATAAGCATGGAACACTTTTGGACCTTCTGGTTAATTCAGGTTATTTTTTAGTATAGCTAGAAGTGATTAGCATGTAGCTAACATCATTGTGCTCATGGCCACATTAAAAAAAAAACGTAAAAAATGTTTTTGATTAAACAGATATACACAATATATATAAATTATAACAGTAGTTAGCAATCAAAGCAAAACAATTAAAAACTAAAATAAAAGACGAAAAATAGATAACTTTTTTTAAAGAATGAAATTTTATGCTGTTAGCATGTTTTCTAACATTATTACTTTATAGATAAAGACGCAAATAAAAATAGTAATGAGTCAGAAAGAAAATAAAAATCAGTTTTCATACTATTCTTGAGATAGCTTCAAATTGTGCAGTGCATTATGGAAACTAGTTTAGAAATTTTTCTAGAAAACATGCTAACGGCGTAACATTTTATAACATGACATGTAGGTTAATACAAAAAATAGTAAAAAAAAATTGTTTTAAAGAAATAACTTTTAATGGACAAAAAAACAAAAACACTTATCATACAATTTTACGAAAAACAACTCTCAGGATAGCTTCAGGTTTTGCAGTGCATTATGGGAACTAGTTTAGAAATGTTTCTAGAAAACATGCTAACGGCGTAGCATTTTATAACATGACATGTAGGTTTATACACAAAATAGTAAATACATTTTTTTTAAAGAAAATACTTTAAACGGACAAAAAAACAAAAACTCATCATACAATTTTACCTTTTACGAAAAACTACTCTCAGGATAGAAGTTTTGCAGTGCATTATGGGACCAAGCTTCTAACAGCGTAACATTCTATACATACAGGTAAATACACAAAATACTTGTTATGAAATTGTTATAAGGTACCAAAAAAAAACAACTAAAAAACACTTATAATACAATTTTACCTTTTACGAAAAACAACTCTCAGGATAGCTTCAAGTATTGCAGTGCATTATGGGACCAAGTTGCTAACAGCATAACATTCTAAATATGAAATACAGGTAAATACACAGAATACTAAATACATGTTTCGAAATTGTTATAAGGTACCAAGAAAAAAAAAAAAATAATAAACACTTTTATACAATATTAACTTTGACTAGCTTCAAGTTTTGCAGTGCATTATGGGACCAAGTTGGAAGCGTTTCTTTTCAAACTTTATGGCGTCGCATTTATTTCTTCACTATCAGTTTTATGGTTGAGGGCCACGTTAATGCAGTCTAAGGGCCGCATGAGGGCCCCGGGGCCAAAGTCTTCACCAGTGTTCACTCGATAACAGTCGCACAACACTTTTGTTTACGATTTGAAGGTACAAACACAGGAGTAACTATCCTGCGATGACGACGGATGATGAGTTCAGCAGCTCCGGCTCCACATACCAGGCTCCTGGTTTCAGAGCCGACTGCATACTTTCATATACGCGTCTCCCATTCTGCCGCCGGCCGGAGGTGAATGTGGCCTTTGAGATCGGAGGGAAAGCAAACATGTAGCCGTCACTTCTCGCCTGGGAAAAGAACATCCCGGGCGAGTGGGCCGCCTTCAGAGCGACAGCCTGAGCAAACACCACTTCTGAGGGGCGGGTGGTGCTTCTGGGCGGCTGTGGGGCGTCGTCGAGTCAGGAGCCCGTCATGATACCGTCCATTGTTCGCTGAATTTAATCCCCCCTGAGTGAACCATGACAAGTAGCCATTAGCTCCATTATTGCCGGATTTATTAGTTTTAGTCCTTAAGGAAAGTAAAACACAAAATCAAGTTCAGAAAATCATGTTTATATTGTTTTATTGGCTGTTTAGACCAAACATACCTCGTCATTATTTGTAAATAAAAGAGGCAGAAAAAAAACATTAAATAATTTGCTTTCCATGTAAACAAAAGGTTCAGTTGATATTCTGCCTTAAGAATATATATATATATATATATATATATATATATAGTATTTTTCATTTAACAATTCACTCAATAAGTTAAATGAAATACACATTTATATCTTTATTTTATAACATCATGTCATACATTATTCAAAAAAATTATTTTTATAAGAGCTTTAAAAGGCAATTGTATTTTTTTCTTTCCTAGAGCTGGACACAAGTGTTAATGTAAACAACCAAATAGACAGAAATGCAAAGAATAAAAAAAGGGTAAAATCACAAAAGTTCATATAAAAATAAAAACAGTCCAAAGAAAAAAAGTAGGATAAGGTACAAGGAGTACAAAAATACTAAAAAAGGTAAAAATGTAATAAACAGAGAGAGAATAGGGAACGTACATACAAGGGAGAAACGATTATAATCTGGCGCCTGTTGCTGCAGGAGAGGTGGCTTTAAACTCTGCTGCTGAGATGGTGATCATGTGACGAGCTGCAGCTGCTGTCAGAGCAACAGGCGCCGTGGAACTCTGGAAACAGAGGATATGCAAAACAAGTTTGAAAATAAAATCACGAGACAAGACGTGAGAGCAATATTGTCACAGATTTTTTCAACTTTATGTCAAAGAAAATGTCATTTTTTTAATTAAAGTTATGAATACGACAATTATTTGTTTGTTTTTTATCAAACAGAGTTTAATTTGAAAAGTTGAATTTTGGATAGAAATGTGTTCACAACAATATATTTAATTTAATAATAAAATAGATTATCTTTATTGTCTAAGAACAATACATCTGTGCGATGAAATTACATTTTTAATTGTCCAATGTTGGCAGCAAAAGACTACAATAGATAGACGTATAAAACTAAACACAAAATGAAATTTAGATTAAATACAACGTTAATTAAGATACAATAAATGAATATACAAAAATAAATTGATAAATAATTTCTAAGCAATAAAAATATGCTGTTTTGAGGAGAGCGAAATATATTTTTTTGTGGATATAATGAAGATATATGGGGGGTTGGGAACTTTTAAGGAGGGTAAATACGACATATAAACTCATTTTAATCCGTTTAAAATGGTGTTTTTACGTTTAAAACGTTAGAATCGGGTTTTTGGAAACCCAATCTCCCAATCCGAGCAGTTTCTGGGCCACAAGTGCGACATTTGTCAGCGTTCGCGGGTCATGGATTCCGACTCGACGGTATTTAAACGAGGGCGTAACAAGATTTATGCTGCACTAAGATGCATTTAAGCGGCTGCTCTCACTGTCTTCGCCGTCTAATGACACCGGCCGGCACTCGGTGTCAGAGCGAGTCGCTGACTGAGCCTGTTAAAGTTAATGGCTCTCCACAAGCACAGAAGCCCAGACAGGCAACACCAATAAAAGCCCAGCAAATTATATCCAAGGAAAAAAAAAAAAAAAAACAGGCACAGAGGAGTCATTTTGTTTTTGGCTGTAACATTCCTCGGCTTGTGTAAAATACTGAAGCAGGAATAACTTCGAAGGATAAACGACCTTGTCCAAGGTCGGAGCGCTCACAGGGTGAAAATAGTGTTACGTTGCTTCTTAATTTTTTTTCCTTTTTCACTCCTGGATTAATGCTGACTCATCTGGAACCTTTCGCCACATTAAATAGGACGGAATTTTGAAATTTATGACATGCGTTAAAAACTAAACCAGCTTGTTAAAAGACAAATATTCATTTGGATTTTTCTTTTTGAGAAGGTAATAAGGATGTATTTTGAATTAGTTAGAAATTATTATTTTGGGTTTCTCTTTACATAGTAAAAAGGTTTTTGTAATCAATTTTTTTTAAGTAAAATTATATTTGTGAAAGAACCTTAAGTCCAACACAAAAATGGAAAACCATACAATACAAAAATTCTCATTTTTAATTGAGGTTTAAAGACCGAAACCAGAACTTTTCTTTGGAATAATAATAAATGAATGGTATTCCTTAAGTTTCGACAAAGGGCTCTTGAAACGCATTTAGAAACGGATCAGTTTTTTGTTTTTTTTGGAAAAAGAAAAAGTTCAATTTTGTCAAACTTTGTGTCGATACCGGTGCAATAATGGTACCAATATTGGTACCTATCCCTACTACTACAAAAAATAAATATCGTTAGTACCAACTAATGCGAAAGCAAGACTTTCTTGATTATGTAATCTCATCCCTAGACCACGCCCCCTTTGGGGTTGGGAGGTGAGCCACGCCCACCACCGCATCCCAGGGGTTCAACCTCAACACAAAACCAAATAAATATTTTCTGGACTCGTGCCTGACGAGGGTTACGATGTGTTTGTATGTTCCGAATCATGGACGTCAACAACCAACAACTATCCATTTTCAATGTATCTTTGCACAGAACTCTATATTAAAATGTTTGCAAGGACCATACATGTACTTTTAAACCTTTTTTCTTTGGCAAAACAATGATCGAGTGATATTCGTAAAATTCCGACCAAGTGCTCTTGGAACGCATTAACAAACACACTATGGCTTGGTTAGGTCAATTCAGTGATTTTTGGGTCAACATTTTTTTAATTGTGTCAAACCTTGTGTCAGTAATGGTGACATAGCAGTTATATTGGTATCTATCCATCCATCCAACAGGAAAAATGTCACTTGGTTACAGAATCTCAGAATCTTTGAACCCCGGGACTAGGCCCCGCCCACATTTTGGTTCAACCACAACAGAATGACAGAATGAACATGGAGTAAAGAGATGGTTGCTTTTTGGATGGTCTAAATCATGGACACTTTTTGAAGGGTCAAACACCAGACTTAATTTAAAAATTCAAAAACTGGAACAAACTACTTTCAATGAAACACCCTCAATGGTCGCCATCTTAGCGACGTGGATGACGCTACGTCTAGATCTACGTTGCTAAACGGCGTAAATGTCTCGAGCAAACACTCATTTTAACACAACAACAATAAAAACGCAATGAAACACAACTTAATCACTTCGATGGCAAAAAGCGAGCTGCTACTGATGGTTGCAATCAGCGTTAAAAAGTAGTAGAAGAAGAAAGCTGTCGAGTCGTTTCCGGTAAGTGTGTAGTGACAGCGTTTTATTTGAGAAAGTATTAAAATTACATAAGTACGTAGAAATTTCCAAACTGTGGAAAAAGTGCACTGTCTTACAGTGTACTGTAAATTAGTGCATGATTTGGGACACAGCAATGGACTAAACCAAAATAGTAGAATATGAAAACGTGCTGTTATATCGCTTTTATCTTGGGATTTTCTTGGGTTCATGTTTGTTGAACTGAATCCGACCTTCTTCAAAGCAATAAAGTAACAAAACTGAATTCCACGATGTCACGGACAAAGTGGTGCTAGCGCCGCGGCTCTGTTTCTTAATATAAACAGTTTAAAGAAACGACCAGAACCCCAGTGAGGTTCTCAAGAGACGACTCGCGGGCACTGCCAGTGTAAATATTTAGTGTCACCTGGACGACGACTAAAAGGGAAACCATCACTTTTACTCCGGGTGTTTAGGTGTGTGTCGGGGAGAGATGGTTTAGTGTGCGCTCGGCGGACAATGGTTTCTCACAAGTGTGTATCTGGACGCTGACAGACACTCGGGAGTTGAACGCTACTTTTCAGACTTTGACAGCAGGCAGAGACTTCAGCGAGATGTTGGCAGCAGCTCATTAATCACGGTCGGACAGTAGGACACACAACGTAACACTGTAACACAACGTAACACATGTCTTGACACGAGGAATTATATTATTAATTTGTGTTTCAACTTTGACAAATGTCTTTTACTTACGATCATTTATTACATGTTTTTTTTACTATAATCTAAACGAAAGAACTTGATACTTGCTAGCTAGTAGCAGTGTTAGTGGTGGTCATTCTAGGTTGTAATCTACCATCTGTAACTTTGTATATTTATTTGGAGAGTTAAAAAAATTAATGTTGGCAAAGGAAGTTTGTATATTTTGAAGATCAGAACCAGAATTGTGTAAGTTTTACTTTAAAGGGCACCTAATGTGCCGATTTAAGTGTCTCTTAAATTATTCTAGGACCTCCATTATACTCAGTGTGTTTTCTTTTTGCATAAAACTCTCATTTAATAAAGATATTTACATTAGAAAATACGCTTAAGCCCCGCCCACTTAAAATGCGCTGTTTCGGCTCAGAGGAAGCTGCTCTGATTGGTCACAAAAACACGAGTTGCATTTAAGGACTCACGTAAATTTCAAACTCACCCCTAAAACTCCCGTTTTGTACATTAAAAACGAATAATAATAATAACAAAAACACCTAAAAGGCAGAAGTAACTCTCACCATGTTTACATCAATATTTATTTTGTTTCATTATTAACATGTAGGTTCTTAACTGATTTAGGGCTACTAGGGGAGGACTTTTCACCAGTGTGATGTCAGAATGTATAATTTAAACCGTAATTTCGTTTGGCGAGATTTCAGACAAGAACTTTATTTAGTAATAACTTTAAAACGGAGAAACGTCATGATGAATGAACTACTGCATTTTGAAGAGGACGACTTCAACATGTGAGTCAGGAGAGTTGGGTTTTCACAGTAGGTGCCCTTTAATAACCATGTTTATTTGTGTCTCAAATGGGCTGTACCTTATTAAACACAGGGTTGGTAAAGAGGATTATATCTGCTTGATGAAGTTTAAATCTCAAAAAAAGAGTTTAGATTTTTAGTTATAATTTATTTTCTGACCAAGGACTTTTTTCATTGAGAATCTTTTCTTTTTTTTTTAAACAATCTTTAACTCGTGTCTGAAAAGGTATGTAATTGTGACCAGGAGGGCCAGTGTAGACTAAGTGATGACCCCTCCCTTCCTGCAAAGAAAAAATGGTCAGGTGGAAGTTAAGGTAAATGATGGGATAGAGTTGGGTATTGGTAGTGCGTGGTGGGATTCGGACCTGGGTCTCCCGTGTGACAGTCCACACCTGAGGAAGAACCAGATTTGAATCGTTGTGTCTATATAGTGTCCGCTTACGAAAATCCCTCTCATCACGCCAACGGCAGACAATTTAACTGGAACTAAAACAATACCTGATCATTCAAGATGATCCAGATTAAAACATCACCTTGTCATTGTATCACAAGAATACCCGCCTCGTGGCATCAGCAACATTACTCACCTCCGAGGAGAGAAATCTTTTCAGGCTGTTGCTCCTAAGCTTTGGAACGATCTTCCTCTCTCTTTGCGCTTGATGATCTACTGACTCCTTTAAGAAACATCTTAAGACGTTTCTATTTGTTCAGGCTTTTCCTTGAATTTCTCGAACTCCTGTGTTGTTCTCAGTATTATCTTGATCTTTAAAGTATGTACTTTTTTGAGTATTGTTTTGATTGTCTAAGCGCTTTGTGACCCTGGTCTCGAAAAGCGCTATATAAATAAATATTACTTACTTACCTCATGTCCACAGAAAATCAACCTGGCCTCACCATCTGCAAACCTTCAAAAACTCTCCGACCTTGGCCTTAACTGGGCGAAAAACACCTGCCAACACCTCTTCAAACATTAGAAAGAAACTCTTAATACCTTACAAACCAACTGGTCAAACCTACAAAACTATAGCTATAAATCTGAACTATTTTTTTTTACTTTCTTTAGATTTTGTCTTTACAAACTGGTTTATTTGCAATGATGCCAAAAGTAACCTTTAGAAACACAGCAGACACTTTCAGAATAAAGCATCTTTCATTGACTTCACAGGCAGTATTTTTTGGCTCTTCGATTTTTGCGTCAACAAAAAACCTCAAGGAGTCATGGTGTGTAAAAAAAAAAGAAAAAAGTTTTGACTTTTTGGGCTCAATAACTAGTCTGATCGTCACTAATAAAAAATGAATGAATCACCATCGTTGGTTTCTTATCCAGAACTTGTGTCTTGACGCGATCATTTCTCAGTGTAGTTTTGTCATAAGTTGCTCTTCGTTCTGCTCTTACTCGACCTTCTCAACACATCGGCGCAAGTTGCAAATCCAGCTCGCTGTACACCACCCATGAAGCCCATGCATATTTAAAAGGTATCTCTCAGTTGCCACAGTCGACTGAGACAGACATACTGCAACGTGGTCTTTGTAGCTCGTGAGGATTTCACACATGACGTGACAGAAGTGGAACAAGATGCAAATAAGATCCTGTTCATTAGTTTCAAATAGTTGTGGAAACACGAGGGGGAGGTTTGAGCAGAAATGTATGTTGGTATGAAATAACCTAAGCTACAGAAAAAAGTCTTAAGTATATCTTTCTTTTTTATGTCACATTAGCTCTTTTTTCCATTTAAAAACAAGTTCTCAGGATGTTGAAGACAAATACATTAATTGTACACAAGACAATTCCAATCCGGGAAATCGCGAGAGTGGACTGTGCGCTTTGAACCGTGACGAAATAACTATGAAAGCTACAAAAGAGTCAAATCCCACGTTGATAATATGGACTTGTATCTACAGTTTAAAGTTTGAATGGTGTTTCTACGTGAAAGTATGCCAGATCAGGAGACATTTGACCTCGTCCCATTCATTCCTTATGGGAAATTTATCGAAGTTTCTCACGACTTTCGTAACAAAAAATGTGAAAAAATAATAGCAGCGTGAGTCCGATCGAGCCGCATGTTCTGATGGGGTTTTTTTGTTCGTATGCGTTCAACACTGCGGGGCGTGAAAAGTGCCAAAAACAGAAGGAGGATGAATAAGAAGAAGAGGTGCGAGCAATAACAATAGTAGGGCTGTATAATAAATCATTCATTTTTCCTGGCTCTTTAACTTCCTGTTTGAGATCAGTAGCAGCATATTATTGGTCAATGCTTGGTTAGGATGAACCAATCATGCATGATTTGACACCGTAAGTGAGTCTGTACGTAATGCCTGACATAACACCATAAGTGGCAACATGTATTATATGGATTCAGATGAAGTCCATTTACCAATCTTTATGCTACTCTTTTGACAGGATACCTTTTGTGACGCTATGCATGTCATGGATTGGAATGACACACTTTATGCTAGTCTTTTTACAGTTTCGACGACATACCCCCTCCGTGACCCAATATGTGACCTTATACGTGACCCTTTACATGACCCAATACGTGGCTCTATACATGACCCAAAACACAAGGCCATAAGTGAAACAATACGTCATGTATGTAATGTATTCAGATGACTTTGATTCATAATTTTCTTAAGCTACTGTTGACAGTTTTAACGGCATTAGTGATACCATATCTAATAGCCATACGTGACCCCAATAGATGACGCCATGAAACATGATCCGAAACATAAGGCCACACGTGACATGCATGTCATGGATTCAGACGACTTTGATTCTTTGTTCGTGATTGTACTTCTTTGACAGTTTGTGTACTTGATACCATATGTGATAGAGGTTTGGCCGAATGGTCAAGACTTGATTTTAAGATGATTTGGAAAACTTTATTGACGGGGGGGATAAACTTGGTCACTCCTAACTACGTAGACCTGCGCGATGATATTAGCGGTTCTTCTGTTGAGTTCGTGAATCAGATCCGAACCTCCTTGGACCCTTTAATCCAAGATAATGATGAAATGATACGAATAGGACGTTTGCAACATATGTGCGACTGAGAATAAATAATTAAAAACTTATTCGAAGAGATGAGTTAACCACTCCATGACCAGCGAACGGGTTGTTAAATATTTCAAAAGTAAGGGATTTTGCGGAGAACAGGAAAACAGCATCATGATAGCTTTTTTTTTTTTTTTTTTTTTTTTGATATGATCACAACATTCGCTGATGTTGCAGTGAGTGGGTGGTCTGGTGGTTCAGTAGTACAGAGCAAGTGGTTCTGTAGCGGGGCAACCATGTCATCACGGCTGGAAAACATCCACTCGTACACACAGATGCGAGTGAAAATGAGGGGGGGATGTAGGAGAAACTGAGAGTCCACGTGTTCACACTGAATTCCATTTAAATCTTTTTTTCTTGAAGGAAAAACCTTATGGATTATGAAAAACGTATAGTCCTTTTAAATAGTCTTTCACTCCAAGATAAAAACTCCTGTGTCACCCTGTTATCTCTGGGTCAAGGTGATCCGAAGACCGGAAAACAAATGTGTTTGTGGTATCCCTTGTGTTTTCTCAGGGTCAAGGTGCCCTGAAGGCCAGAAAACAAATGTGTTTGTGGTATCCCTTGTGTACAAGGGATACCACAAACACATTCGGGTCACCTTGAGCGTGAGATAACCCAAGGGATACCACAAACACATTCCTGTCACCTTGAGCGTGAGGCAACACAAGGGATACCACAAACACATTCGGGTCACCTTGAGCGTGAGATAACACAAGGGATACCACAAACACATTCAGGTCACCTTGACTGTGATATAACACAAGGGATACCACAAACACATTCGGGTCACCTTGAGCATGAGATAACACAAGGGATACCACAAACACATTCCTGTCACCTTGAGCGTGAGATAACACAAGGGATACCACAAACACATTTGGGTCACCTTGAGCGTGAGGTAACACAAGGGATACCACAAACACATTCGGGTCACATTGAGCGTGAGATAACACAAGGGATACCACAAACACATTCCTGTCACCTTGAGCGTGAGATAACACAAGGGATACCACAAACACATTCGGGTCACCTTGAGCGTGAGGCAACACAAGGGATACCACAAACACATTCGGGTCACCTTGAGCGTGAGGCAACACAAGGGATACCACAAACACATTCGGGTCACCTTGACTGTGAGATAACACAAGGGATACCACAAACACATTCGGGTCACCTTGACTGTGAGATAACACAAGGGATACCACAAACACATTCGGGTCACCTTGATTGTGAGACAACACAAGGGATACCACAAACACATTCGGGTCACCTTGAGCGTGAGATAACACAAGGGATACCACAAACACATTCGGGTCACATTGAGCGTGAGATAACCCAAGGGATACCACAAACACATTCGGGTCACCTTGAGCGTGAGATAACCCAAGGAATACCACAAACACATTCGGGTCACCTTGAGCGTTAGATAACACAAGGGATACCACAAACACATTCGGGTCACCTTGACTGTGAGATAACACAAGGGATACCACAAACACATTCGGGTCACCGTGAGCGTGAGACAGCACAAGGGATACCACAAACACATTCGGGTCACCTTGAGCGTTAGATAACACAAGGGATACCACAAACACATTCGGGTCACCTTGATTGTGAGACAACACAAGGGATACCACAAACACATTCGGGTCACCTTGAGCGTGAGATAACACAAGGGATACCACAAACACATTCGGGTCACCTTGAGCGTGAGATAACCCAAGGAATACCACAAACACATTCGGGTCACCTTGAGCGTTAGATAACACAAGGGATACCACAAACACATTCGGGTCACCTTGCGTGTGAGATAACACAAGGGATACCACAAACACATTTGGGTCACCTTGACTGTGAGATAACACAAGGGATACCACAAACACATTCGGGTCACCTTGAGCGTGAGATAGCACAAGGGATACCACAAACACATTCGGGTCACCTTGAGCCTTATATAACACAAGGGGGGTTAACCTGAGGAACATGACTGGATCATATCTTAAGACACTTTATTCCAGAAGGCAGATGAAAGTTCTGGTCCAGGCTCCTGCCCTTCAATGAACCTTACATAAGGCCAGGACACACCAGTCTGTCTCTAGAAACCGACCTCTCCACACGACGGCCGATAATCAGGTTTATTTGTCCCGGTCATTAGGGGACTTGAACACTTGGGTCTCCAACTGGACTTCTGTCCGTTGCGATGGTGGATTGTGTCTCAGAATTCTCTTGAAGTTGCTCAGAGTGCGTCCATGTTTTTTTTCAGTCATCGAAAACAGGAAGAAGGCAATAAGGTCCAGCATGCGTTTGGGTCGAGGTTTCCAGTCAATCCAGTCCGGTTTTAGTCCTGCAAACCATAGAAACCGCTCTCAAACACAGATGCTTACAAAACACATATTTAACCTCCTGAATAAGACCTATATACTTTTACGCACAAGCCAATGCAATTCCTGTTTTCTGGAAGTGCAGCTTCGCGGGCATCTGCACCGCAGGGCGGGTTATTTGCTGACCCGTTTCGCCTCAGGGTTAGCCTCCCGGGCCTCTGGGCGGGAATAAAGTCCCTCTGTCTGGGCGAGTACAAATTAAACACTAGATCTTTCTAATTATCTTCCGTTGTTAGAGTCTGGTTTTGTTTCCACCACACACAGACCAACAAAACAAACCAAAAATAACTTCAACCAGACACTTTTTTTTTTTGTTCAACCAATGGGATACCCGGAGAAAACCTGCCTCCGAGTCCTACTTCTTCAGTTTGCTAAATTGTTTTTATAGACATAAATACGCACCCAGTTAGTTCGGGGTGAAGCAGCTTTTATTGGGACATAAAATATTTTTCCATCAACACCGAGCGCTGCGGCAACACAGGCTTCTTTAGCAGGTCTGTACTCAAATACCTGGTCTTTGGCTGCAGGAGCTTTTGGCCGTCAGGAATCGACGGGAATCACAATCTTCTCATTGTTTTTCCCGCCTCTGTGCTTAACACCCCTGGAGCTTTTCGGTTGCGCATATTCCTCACTTAACCTACCAGGAATGCGTCCCAAAGGGGAAAAAGCGGAAAAATAAGAGCTTGCCGGAGATTTGAGGAATATCAAATAGGCAGCGACATCGCTGCAGGCGTCAACGGCATTGAAGCGCTTGCGCTATAAATAGATTAAACGTAGTTATTGTTGGAGCTTTACCAAAAACAATTCCACAAGTGCGATGCACATTTAAGTGTATAGTAAAAACTCGTTTTCTACTCACCCTCATGTCGAGTAAGGGTTGGGATTATTTTTAGAGTAATCCCTTCTTTTATGTAGGCAAAAATGTTTGTTCATTTTAGTGTAGAACTGGAGCTCAGGTTCATCTTCCTCCAAAAAGACGCTTTAAAACTTGAAGGAAAAACCTTATGGATTATAAAAAACGTATAGTCCTTTTCAAATAGTCTTTCACTCCAAGGTTAAAACTCTTACGTTACCCTGGTGTTATCTCAGGGTCAAGGTGACCCGAAGGCCGGAAAACAAATGTGTTTGTGGTATCCCTTGCGATGTCTCTGGGTCAAGGTGACCCGAAGGCCCGAAAACAAATTTGTTTGTGGTATCCCTTGCGTTGTCTCTGGGTCAAGGTGACCCAAATGTGTTTGTGGTATCTCTTGTGTTGTCTCTGGGTCAAGGAATATGTATTTATGGAAGCCAGGGAGGTAGGTGACCTTGACCCAGAGACAACACAAGGGATACCACAAACACATTCGGGTCACCTTGACCGTGAGATAACACAAGGGATACCACAAATATAGTAAAACTCGTTTTCTACACACCCTCATGTCGAGTAAGGGTTGGGATTCATTTTAGAGTAATCCTTTCTTTTATGTAGGCAAAAATGTTTGTTCATTTTAGTGTAGAACTGGAGCTCAGGTTCATCTTCCTCCAAAAAGACGCTTTAAAACTTAAAGGAAAAACATAACAAATATATGGATTATAAAAAACGTATAGTCCTTTCACTCCAAGATTAAAACTCTTACGTTACCATGGTGTTATCTCAGGGTCAAGGTGACCCGAAAGGCCCGGACAACAAATGTGTTTGTGGTATCCCTTGTGTTGCCTCTGGGTCAAGGTCACCTACCTCTCCAAGTCAAGATGAACGATCTCCACCACGGAATATGTATTTATGGAAGCCAGGGAGGTAGGTGACCTTGACCCAGAGACAACACAAGGCATACCACATAAACATTCGGGTCACCTTGACCGTGAGATAAAACAAGGGATACAACAAATATAGTAAAACTCGTTTTCTACACACGCTCATGTCGAGTAAGGGTTGGGATTATTTTTAGAGTAATGCCTTCTTTTATGTAGGCAAAAATGTTTGTTCATTTTAGTGTAGAACTGGAGCTCAGGTTCATCTTCCTCCAAAAAGACGCTTTAAAACTTGAAGGAAAAACTTTATGGATTATAAAAAACGTATAGTCCTTTTCAAATATTCTTTCACTCCAAGATTAAAACTCTTACGTTACCCTGGTGTTATCTCAGGGTCAAGGTGACCCGAAAGGCCCGGACAACAAATGTGTTTGTGGTATCTCTTGTGTTGTCTCTGGGTCAAGGTCACCTACCTCTCCAAGTCAAGATGAACGATCTCCACCATGGAATATGTATTTATGGAAGCCAGGGAGGTAGGTGACCTTGACCGTGACATAACACAAGGGATAACACAAATATAGTAAAACTCGTTTTCTACACACCCTCATGTCGAGTAAGGGTTGGGATTATTTTTAGAGTAATCCCTTCTTTTATGTAGGCAAAAATGTTTGTTCATTTTAGTGTAGAACTGGAGCTCAGGTTCATCTTCCTCCAAAAAGACGCTTTAAAACTTGAAGGAAAAACCTTATGGATTATAAAAAACGTATAGTCCTTTTCAAATAGTCTTTCACTCCAAGATTAAAACTCTTACGTTACCCTGGTGTTATCTCAGGGTCAAGGTGACCCAAAGATCCCAAAAACAAATTTGTTTGTGGTATCCCTTGTGTCGTCTCTGGGTCAAGGTCACCTACCTCTCCAAGTGAAGAAGAACGATCTCCACCACGGAATATGTATTTATGGAAGCCAGGGAGGTAGGTGACCTTGACCCAGAGACAACACAAGGGATACCACAAACACATTCGGGTCACCTTGACCGTGAGATAACACAAGGGATACCACAAATATATTAAAACTCGTTTTCTACACACCCTCATGTCGAGTAAGGGTTGGGATTATTTTTACAGTAATCTGTTCTTTTATATAGGCAAAAATGTTTGTTCATTTTAGTGTAGAACTGGAGCTCAGGTTCATCTACCTCCGAAAAGACGCTTAAAAACTAAAAAAACCTGGAGTACTTCCGGTCCTATATTTTTGTCACGCACAGTATATGAAAAAAAAAAAAAATGTCTCTAGTATTGTTCTAGTAACTGTCCATGTGGTTAGGTCACATGACACTGCCCCTGGCCCTAGGTAGCTGGACAACGATGAATAAAACATTGGTTAGTCGGCCTGCTTTCCATTACTTAGAATCTGGTCTTATAGAGAACATCCTACCACTCTTTATAGAGATGTAGTTGGCGGGGTTTTTTTGGTAAAAAGTTTGACTTCTGATCTTTTCGTGTAGGTCTCAACACAGTAATAACCTGGTTTATCGTCAACAAAATGTGACAAACCTGTCGCCAAAAAGACAGTAAAATATCAGAACTTTTAATAATTCTGTTTAATTTAAGATCACACTTGCAGTCACTACTTTGAGGCTTGATGCACGAGGTTGATAACCCATATTTAATAACATATTATAATAAATTGCAAGATTTTTCAGGTTAAATTCTGTAAATATAATCTTTCTCCGGGAAACGCTCGACCACTTCGATCATCAGCTGCGATTCCAACGAGCTCAGAGAAGTAACGGTTGCGCCAGACAGACATGGTTACAGTTCGAACCCGAGGTGAGGAGAGGAAAAAGCTATTAACAAGGGATTTTCAGTGCGACTGCCAGAGAAATAAAGACCTCGTGCTAACAAAGACAACGTCTCTGTGCTAACACACAGCCAGTCATTTGAGGGGAAAAAGAAAGAAACACTGTGGTTGAATAGAAATCTTTCACCTTTGGTTCTAAAAATGGTCTGAAAACAGTCGAGCGAAAACACTTGAGCCCACTTTTAAATTTAAGGTCCAAATAGTCGTTTAATGACCGAGCACTTTAACCCTGTTTAATATAAATGAATCGCCGTCATTACACGGTGAGACGCTGCCGGTCCCGAACAACCAGGGGCGACACAGAAGGAGGCGAGTCAGCAGAAAAGTAGAGCTCACTTCCTGCTTCCTGCTTCTGCCTGATGGTGATAAGTGAGGCTGACGGAGACGAAACTAGCCGAGCGACAGCTGTCAGACGGGCTGCTGTTGTGTTCCATGTATTTAAGAGGAGAAGCCATGTGGAATAAAACTAAGGCTTTTATCCACTTGAACCATGTGGTAAAACCCAGTCAAAAACTAATTTCAACCTTATGCCGTTACTATAGTGATAAGACTATCGGGTGTTGCTGTGCATTATGAGATTTGTCTTAAGTACTGTAGGGAAGGTGATCGTTTTGCCAACCTTTCCCCTTGACAAGGGAAAAGATCCCGTTTACTTTTTCGTGAAGAAGTCTTTGTTCACTTCCTATGTGATGACATAACACGCCGCAAACGCGAACGTCTTTTTAAAAACAAAATGTGTTTGTGGTATCCCTTGTGTTGTCTCCAAGTCAAGATGAACGACCCTCACCACGGAATATGTATTTATGGAAGCCAGGGGGGTAGGTGACCTTGTCCCAGAGACAAACCAAGGGATACTACAAACACATTTGTGTCACCTTGCGCAAGAGATAACACAAGGGATACCACAAACACATTCGGGTCACCTTGCGCGTGAGATAACACAAGGGATACCACAAACACATTCGGGTCACCTTGCGCGTGAGATAACACAAGGGATACCACAAACACATTCGGGTCACCTTGCGCGTGAGATAACACAAGGGATACCACAAACACATTCGGGTCACCTTGCGCGTGTTGCGCGGGTGTTGCTGTGCATTATGAGATTTGTCTTAAGTACTGTAGGGAAGGTGATCGTTTTGCCAACATTTCCCCTTGACAAGGGAAAAGATTCCTTCTACTTTTTCATGAAAAAAATCTTTGTTCACTTCCTACGTGAAGACATAACACGCCGCAAACGCGAACGTCTTTTTTAAAACTTTGTGTGAACAGAAATCAAACTGAGCGATTGAAGGACCCTTTATAACACGTGTAAAATATGTTAACAAATAGACAATCTTTGTCAATCGAACAAATCATAAATGATTTTCCAAACATCTGTCCCGGTTTCACTTCCTGGTCTGACGACACACGCATGTGACGCCGTCGCTGATTGGCTGAACCGTGTCCCATTCCACTTTTTATATTTAGCATTAATCAATACATTTTCTTTTCATAATTTGTCGCTTGAATGTTTACATTTCTTTGTACGGTTAAAAGTGTGTTATTTTATTAAAACACTTTTAACCAATCAGCGGCTCCGTCACTTGTAGCCCGGATACATTCCGAAAAATGAAGAGAGCGGTGATTAGAAAAATAACACGCTGGACAAAAGACAAAAAGTAGGCTCAGGCACAAGAAGGACAAAAACACAAAAAAATAACAAGAACAGTAAGAGAGTGACAATTATAATCTGGCGCCTGTTGCTGAAGGAGAGGTGGTTTCAATCCCTTTTGCTGAGGTGGCAACAGGCGCCGTGGGACTCGGGAAACAAAAGAACACACAAAACAAGTTTCATAATAAAATCATGAGCAATGACAGTTTTTTGTTGGTAGAAAGTGTCATTTTATTGCTCAGTTGCAGTTTCGTTTACTCGTAAAATAGCTTTAAAAAAAAAAAAAGACGTTTGCGGCGTGACAACGTCACCGCCCTCTGCTGGAAGTTCTTGTCAAATCCGTCTACTTCTGGGGGGTCTCTCAGCTGGATCCTTAATAAGGTAGAATTTGGTAGATATAAAACAGGCGCCAGAACATTGCTACGTTATCAATGGTACAGCTTTTTTTATGTTGATTTCTGACATATTTTGTCTCTATTCAAGTATCTAACCCTAGTAAGAGGTATCTCTTAGTAGATTTGTTTTCTTGGACAAGTCATTTTCTCATTACTTTCAGTGCCATCATGAATATACTGTATTTTTAATTAGTATCCGGGCCTTTTCACCCTCCTTCTTTCACTCTTGAATCTCCTTCGTTCTTCAATCATCCCACTTGAACATGTCGTTACAGCGAAACATTTAAGTTTCCAGTTGATTTGCGACATCTTAAACGGTTCTTTGCTCATCAAACTACATCTTGGATTCTCACCCGAGGCTTTAAAAATCTCCCGCCACAGTCGTAACCGACGACATCTCTTCATTTATCTGCTTTAATTCCACTTAGAAAGCGTGTTAACAGGAGTTGCTTCTGCAACATCTGCAGGGTTTCGTATTTTTTTTTTGTCATCTCGCAGGTATGTATCTGGATTGTCGGAACAGGTTCGTACGGCTCGACTCGTCGGAGATTAATGAGCTGTCAGCGACAAGAGGCGCATTAAACGCTGTCCTCCGCTCTGAGGAGATAATTGCTGTTGATCACTTGTGCTGCAAGAGTAATAACTGTTCCCTCGTCCGACCGTCTGTCTGCTCGTCCATCCGTCTGTGACGGGCGACGCCGGAGCTGCTGAACTTCAAACCAATAATGGAGATAAGACTTTTTATGATCCAACAAATCTTATTAAAACAAATCTTACTTACGTGAATTAATCACTTATGATGGTTTTGCTGTCGTTTGTCAGTTTGTAAATTTAATTAAGTGGATGAAAGCTTTAATTCACTATAAAAAAAATGTCATCTTGGAACAAAAAGACATTGTAGGATAAATCTTGAAGATTTTTGCGCGTGGAATCTTGATTTCCATGGATGAATAAAGTTATTATTTTATGACTTGCTGTTAGGAAATATATTGGGATGAAAAAGAGGATTTGTCTGTATTTTGAGGCCAAATGATAAAAAATGAAAATATTCCAACAGAAATGTTCAATAAACACCGGTAGAAGGAAGAATCAATTCAATTTATGTTTGCAATTAATCCTTCAAAAAACTAACTGGATCCAGATGACAAAGAGACCGGAGGGGTCCGTAAATGTTGTGGGGCTCAAGGGACAACACCCGGTTATAAAAAGTGAAGTTAATGTGGGAGATTGAAAATAAAAATGAAAGAAATCTGTTTTTCAAAATTTAAAAATAAAGGGCATGGTTGACCTGACTGACAAATGAGCAGGAATTTGCTGTCTAAATTGTTATATTCAAATGTGTTTTACATCTTAATATCCAGTATGTATTACCAACTCTGAGAAATGGTGTGAGAAGTAGGATGTCGCTGATACACTGAGTACGTCAAAGGCATTAGGGTCATTTCCACAAACTACTGTAATGCAAAAAAGGGATGGTCTGGTCGTGATAAATTGTGACAGAATTTTCATTTTTTACCATTATAGTTTAATTTAATGGCAACTAATGTGGAATCCCAACTCCTGACTCACTCGCATGTTTGAAATGTTGAATTATTCCCCTCAAAGATGCAGTAAATCCCTTTTCATACCCATGTTATTACTTTGTAAAGTCCCCATCTGAAATATCAGCGAATGAGGTTATTAGAGCGGAGTCCTTTATGACATAATAACACCCAGCTTTGATTATACAACCAATCACTTCGAGTCTGAGACTCTCAGGATTGACGATGTGTGGTGACAAACCATGATGTTTGACCAATCCCAGCAGATTGGGCGTGGTTATGGTAAACATGATTTCATCTCCAGAAAAACAAAGAGTTCTCCGTGGGCGGGGCTTGAGATCATTTTCTAATGTAAGTAAGTAATATTTATTTATATAGCGCTTTTCGAGACCAGGGTCACAAAGCGCTTAGACAATCAAAACAATACTCAAAAAAGTACATACTTTAAAGATCAAGATAATACTGAGAACAACACAGAAGTTCGAGAAATTCAAGGAAAAGCCTGAACAAATAGAAACGTCTTAAGGTGTTTCTTAAAGGAGTCAGTAGATCCATCAAGCGCAAAGAGAGAGGAAGATCGTTCCAAAGCTTAGGAGCAACAGCCTGAAAAGATTTCTCTCCTCTGGTCCTGTCAATATTTCAATGAAAAGAGTTTTGTACAAACACACTGATGATACAATAGAGTCAAACATCCATTTAAAATACACTTAAATAAACACAGCAGTTGCCCTTTGATAATTTATTAGTCATTTTTTTCATTAGCCAAATAGTGACAGGTCACATGAAACCTATTCTCAAGCTGTCAAAAGCTGAAGAAATTAGGCGCCGTCGTCTGGTTTTAATTCCAAAAAATCGATTAAAGTAAACAAGTTTCATTATTCGGGAGTTGAGTAACATCAAAGATACTTTGGGCGTGGACGGTAATTACGACTCGTCTCGCAGTCGTTTCTCAGACACTTTGTTGTTCCCCAGTTTAAAAATGGAATCTGTCAGAAGGACTTGGCTTCCCATCACTTTCTGCAACAAGCACGGACTTGGGAAAAAAATATGTAATTACAAATGTCAAAATGGCACGCTTTGTGTTTAAGTGTTTTCTTGCAGGTCTGATCAGCGCCTGAAGTGAACGAGGACGGTTTCCACACAAACACGGTCGAGGAGCAAGACCTGGTGAGTCACAGGGTAGTCCAGCGAGACAGGAATGTTACCGACTCAACCTGGATTTTATAGGTCAAAGCTATTAAGTATAAATCTATGAGAAAATATCAATTAAATGTAACAAAAGTCATTGTATAATTATCTGGTCATTACTGGGAAGGACACTCATTTTTATTTTAATAAAATAAATCACTTTTAAGTCACGGATACTACAAATAGCATTACAGTAATCATCTTATTATTTATATTACATCGTACTGACCAAAATAAATACATTTAAAACAACGTGAAGCACTTTGAGTTGCATAAACAAGCGCTTTTATTTATAAATAAAGTTTATTTAATTCATTCACAGCAAGGAAACAAAAATGTATTATTCTTTATTATTATTGTTTTCATTTTGGTAATTTTTTTAAAATCGAGATAGTTTTTGATAGTCGTTAAACGTCGTCATGATCGTTAGCATTAACGCTAACATTAGCAGACCAACGATCTTCAATACAAATGTTTAAACTCAGCTTTGGTCCCTCGTAATAAAGCGAGATAAACCATCTTCACCCTCACCTGGCCGACGACGTCTGCGCGAGTCGAGCCACAGACGCCGTCCACGGCGATGATTGATATCTGAGGTTGTTACGCTCCGTCCTTTGAGCCCCCGGGGGGAGCTGAGGTTGTTGAACGAGCTCCATCTTCTTCTCTTTGAAGATAGATTGCTGTGTTCGTGCAGCCAGACAACAGTTGACCACGATCATTAAAACGCCCTAAAACTTCTTTGGACTTGGTGGATACTAACCATTCTACTAAAGGCTACGTTAAAAATAATAACTTTAAAAAAAAAGGCAATAACATACCAAGAGTTCTTTCATTTCTTCATGGGTTTGTTTTAAGAGAACAACTTTTTTGATTCACAAACAACAGCACAACATGTTAATTTAAAAGTCCCAATTTCAAGAACTATTCATTTTCTATTTGCTTAATCCCTTTATTATGGTTGCGGGGGCGGGGGGGGCTGGAGTCTATCCCAGTTTCTTTAGGAGAGAGGCAGGGGACACCCTGGACATGACGGCAGTCTGTCACAGTGCACACAAAGACAGACAACCATTCACACACACACTCGTATCTATGGACCCTGAGTTCTCAATCAACCTCTGTATGTATTTGGACTGTGGGAGGAAACCGGAGTAAACCAACGCAACACGGGGAGAACATATGAACTGGAACCGAACCAGCAACCTTTGTGCTGGTGGTCACGCCAACCACTGTTCCACCGTGTGCCCTTTCAGGAATTAACGTGTAATTATTGATGAAGGACGATAAATGAAACATGTATAAATACATAACAAAATGTATAAATTAATAAATGTGTGGATAAATATCAATATGTCAAAACAAAAGACTCCTGATTAAATTTTTTGTCGAAGAACGGTGCTATTTCTATGCATATATATATACAGTACATTTTGTCATTTATACATTTTGTATTTTATTTCTTCACTTATTTAACATTTTATCTTTTATTTATTTATTCATTTCGTTGGGTCTATGAAATTAAAAAGGGCCTTTCTGAATCCGTCTTTCGACAACTCGTCTTTTTGATCCATCTTTTGTGTAACTTTTTTCCTTTTATCTTTGCCTTTGTGTAATTTTTCCCATTAAAATATCTAAACTTTTCGTCTTTTTGGATTTCTTGAATTGCTTCATACACTTCGATACTAAGGGAACATTTTAGGGCCTGATATTTTACTGGTCAACAACTTAATATCCTATTCATTATTTTAAATGGAGAAAAAAAAATGAAACATTCAAGGAGTTGTTCATTTAAACTCTAATGGTAACGTTTTACCAAATTTTACTACAGTAGCAAAATCTGAACTATAGACCATGATACCAGTTAGCTTCTTTGCTAGCAGAACGTGGTCAAGGTACACACATGGACTTAGTTTGAGAAAATATTATAGTCTTTTTGAACTAACCGAAGAAGTTTAACACCTTTGTACAACTGTAAATGCCGTTGATTTAGCATCAAAATAAGATGTTTAGCTATAATCTTAGATATAATGTATCTTAAATATGAGAGCGAGAATCTCTTACAACTTCTAAGAACCAACAAAAACTTTTAAAAATGTTATGTCAGTGAGTCAAATTGGGACTTTATATCTCTAAAATACTTTAAATCAAGTTTGTTTCTAGTCTAATGAAAAAGGCTAATATTTTGTACGTATTCATCAGTTTTCTTGTTTTGCCACCGACGCGAGCCAGGAAGACTCTGGTCCGATAAACCCACACCGGGACCGAAACATAACACTTGGTTGGGTTTACGAGGTGAATGGAGTGAAACCCTTCCTTCAAAAGATCCTTTTGTGTCTCGAGCATTCAAGTCGTGGACCAAGCCGAGCCGTCGGGCAGCTCAAGGTTCTTAGCCGAGCAGTTGTGAAAACACGTGGGGTGCTCAATGCACTCCTTTTTTTTTTTTTTCTTCTTAGAGCCCAAAAATAATAATAATGGCTCCGGCTCAGAGGCCCCGGAGGGGGAGGGGGGGTGAGAAGGCGAGATTGAAGATGAGAGGGTGGAAATTGAGGAAGATTATTGTCCAGCGCTTTAATCTGGTTTGGAAGCTCGGCTGCTTGAAAAGGAGTCCGGGAGTTGAGAAATACTTCAGGAGTGTGGACCTGCTGTCAAAACAAGCCATCGCGAGGAGACGAAAGGAGCTCCAAGAAAAAAGGAGGGAAACGACAGGAGTTTTTGAACGACCTCGTGTTGTTTGTAAACTGTCAGAAAGTATCTCGATATAGACGAATATACTTAGACTCGTGTGGAGAGTAAGCAGTCGAGGTTGCGAGCGACTAGAAAGTGACATTGAAGAGCTGAAAGGAAAACAATACGATGCACAAGAAGAACTTGGCGTCTAACTTTACAAAATGGCCACAATGCGGCAACTTGGTTTGTGGCCAAATTTTCGAGAAAATAAAAATTGTAAAAAACACTTTTGTTCAATCACAAAGAAACAAAGATTATTTCTAGATGACATGGCGTGGAATGTTGTTGGATAGGTCGAAAACAGGCAAATTGATTTTAGAATTAACATCAAAATTATCAATTTCTGAATTCTGAAAAGATCACAGATGGTGTCACAAGACAATCTGGATCTTCGTTTAGACTATTGTAACAGTTTATTTTCATGTCTAAACAAGAAGGATCTGTCTGGCCTGCAGTTCATACAAAACTCTGCAGCAAGAATTCTGATCTGCTCTAGTAGAAGAACTCACATTTCTCCGATCCTTAAAACTCTTCACTGGCTGCCAGTTTCTTTATTATTTGATATTTGTTATTTGATTTCTTTCAGGATCAACTTTAAAATTCTGGTTTTTACTTTCAGATCTATTCATGGTCAGACCTTCCATCAGTGATCTGATCCAGCCTTACACCCCAGCTCGGGCTCTGAGGTCTGTGGATCAGAATCTACTGATGGTTCCTGAACACGGTTCAGGACCAGAGGAGAGAAATCTTTCTGTTGCTTCTAAGCTTTGGAACGATCTTCCTCTCCCTCTGTGTTTGATGATCTAACCCTAACATCTTACAAGAACCATTTGTTTTCTAGGAAGTGAGGGGTCATCGCATGATTGACACTGGCCCGTGCCTTCGTCTATAGGAATCCTCCTGGTCACAATAACTAACCCTAACATCCGAAACATCTTAAATATTATAACTGTGTATTGACATGACTTTATTTCAAATAATATAAAAGTCTTTCACCAAACTTAAATTCTATTCCATCATTGAAACAAAAATTGGCTGAACTTTTCAAAATATCTTGGCGTGGAATGCTACTGCTAGCCAGGCTAACCTTAAAACTTTAAAGCTAAAATCAAACATAATTTATCCATCTCTAGGAAACTAATGGTTAACCTAGAAACTTTAAAGCTTGGTTTAGAAAAATCGCATGCCGAGAATTTGGTCAATAGATAGCACTAAAACTAGTCCTATATGTACAAACAAGTTTATACAACAAGATTTAAAAAGGTAACGTAAGTTATCCTTTTCTAGGAAGCTAACAATGCTAATGCTTAACCTACAAACTTTAAAGCAGTAGATGGTGCTAGACCATTCCTTCATGTACAAAAAAGTTTACTCAAGAACAAGAGTCAAAAAATGAACGTCATTTATCTGTTGCTCCAGAGTAATTTAGCCGTCTCTATGAAGCTAACAATGCTAATAGTTAATCTAGAAACTTTTAGCAAAATCGCACGCCAAGAATTTGGTCAATGGATGGCGCTAGACCAGTCCAATATGTACAAACAAGATTATACAACAAGATTCAAAAAAGGAATGTAATTTATCCGTCTCTAGGAAGCTAACAATGCTAATGCTTAACCTAGAAACTTTAAAGCTTGGTTTAGCAAAATCACACAGCAAGAATTTGGTCAATAGATGGCGCTAGACCAGTACTATATGTACAAAAAAGTTTATACAAGAACAAGAGTCAAAAAATGAACATCATTTATCTGTTGCTCCAGAGTAATTTAGCCGTATCTATGAAGCAAAGCTAATAGTTAATCTAGAAACTTTTAGCAAAATCACACTCACACAAGAGTAAAAAAAAATTACTAATAAATCCGTCGCTGCAGATTATTTAGCCGCCTCTAGGAAGCTAACAATGCTAATGGTTTGTTGAAAGAGTAGTTTTTCAATATTTGTTTTATATGAAAAATGTTGCAGAAAGTTTAAAATCTTGTTTTTGCCTGCGAGTCAAATTAAAAATGTTTACTTTCTTTTCATTCGTCATTTCTATGGTGAAGAAGTTAATCACGCGGCGACTCTTGTTTCTTCTTAATCATCGCAAACGTCAAAACAAGGCGCTCTCTATCAAGCGCTCGCGACGCTGACGTCGACCGAAAACATATTCTGTTACTGCGGCTTTTTTTTTTCTTTCTATTTTGGATGCAACCTATTTAAGCACGATGTGTATGTGTGTTTACACAGTCTTTTGAGCGCCGCACAAACACTTAGGTTACTATGCTGCAGTAATTACACTCCGCATTTAGCTGTCATAACACAAAAACGCTGGCGCTCGGGGGGGAAAACAGAGGAGAAAACCACCGACCAGACATAGTAACCCGTGTTTAACTGGCTGGCGTTTCTGACGGAGGGACGTGAATCTAAACAAAAATTGTAAGGGACGGAAGGCGTACGGATATTTCGGGAGATAGGAGCGAAAGTCAAGAGGGAATTGTGGATTTAAATTGAAGGAGAACCGTTGATAAAACTTCCCGAGTGAATCGTAACAGCCGGTTGTGAGTGACATTTATGAGCAACAGCGACGACTGCAATGAAACTAGTCATTTATCAGGAAGATGATGATACGCTCCGTAAGATGCTATGATGCTAATGAATTTTAATCTGACGTGTCAGGGGGAAAAAAAACAAAACATTTAGTGGCCGTAAAGTATGAACAACGTTCTGTGGCCCAGACAGAAGTATGAGGGCGAGAGGTTTTGTTGAGACTGCGACAAGATCCAAGACCAGATCATGACGTGTCCCGCTGAGAAAAACAAAACTTCAGCTGAAATGTTTTAGCCATTGAAATGTGTTTAGAAAACCACAAAAGACATAACCTGTAATTGGGACAGAATGTATTAAAGCAGCAATATGTAACATTTACAGTTCCTTCTTACAATTTCATTTGTAACAGTCATAGCTCATTATTTTTTACTATTTTAACCCTAGTACATCAGAGAGACGGCAGTTGCATTCATTTATTTTCAATTAGTGACAGTTAAAACAAGGGAAAACCGACCGGGCTTTTTTTGAAAAAAAAACACATAATTGCTTTTGCAGCGGTGCTGGTAACACTTCCGTTTTCACTACTACGCAAAAATGCTATCGTTACCGAGGACAGGGTCAGAAACAGCATAAATCTCATAATGCACTGCAAGATTTATATCTCTACCAACAGTTTGAAGTTTTTCTTTGAAAGTCTTGCTGAAGAAATGGGATAAAAAGGACTAGAAAGGCACTTAGAAGGTGCATAGTTGACACACAGTTGACACAAAAACCAGCGTAACTTCAAAATAACTTGCATATTTCTTTTAGATTATTAAATGAAAGATATGTCCTCTCTATGGAAGTAGATGCCATCGGACTTATGAATATACATTTCAAACACTACATTTTTCTTACCCCAAATTTTTAAACAGATTTTTATTAACCTGAAAAGAGGCATTTTTCATACCAATTTTTTAACACTTTTATTTTATACCAAAATTAATTTTCATATAATTTTAACCCGCAATTCATTTTCATATTTTGTTATTATTATTATGTCAGAATATATTTTTTTACACACTGATTTTTTTATTTTTTTTTATTAACCTAAGTATTATTATTTTTAATGCATTGAAAAAACAGTGAATGAAATATGATGGTTTTTCAAATTCAAAGTCTAAATTTGATGCTGTAAAAATTCAGTGTAAAAAATAATTTGTATTCAAAGTCTGATACACATTTACTTCCCATCGACTGGTCTTAACCACTGCACCACCAGTGATGGTAACTCTGCTCCCTCCTGGTGGCCTTAAAACTCTTTCACCATAGTTACATGAAAGTGAAAGTTAGTTTTGTCATTTTAATAACTTCTCAAATTTTTAACAAATCTTAAAAACATCGTCTCACAACTATTCTTGTTATGCTAACAAACCAAGGCCAATGAAAACATAACCTCGTGCCTCCATTTTCTTTTCCTTGACCACAGACGTCTCTGGTATTATTGTCTTTTCTCCAAAAATAAAGTTTGTCTTTGTGCTTCGGTCCAAACTTCATCTGGTAACTGCAGTTATTGAAACGAGAACTGAAGGTAGGAAATATTAAAAACCCTAAAAAAAACGTTTCGGTAACTCGGTTAAAACACTCGCTCACATACATGAAGAATTATTAAAGTCTTTCTCAGCATCTTGGAAAAGTACATTAAAGTCCAATATCTACCAGATGTGAGGTCCTCCCTTCCTTGTTTCCATGGTAACCGCCATCCCATCGAGGATCACCCTCGGAGCTTCGCCCTCACACCATCTTCCCGCGGTTTATTTATTTTCAGTATGGATTTTCAATTAAGTGCCGCCACGTTGTTAATCACGGGCGTCGCCCCCGAGACAGACGCCACTCCGAGGAATTGATTTGGAATCATCTCGTCGTGATTGGTTTTGTGATCTCATCAGCGGATTAGCAACGAGCTAATAAAGCTCAGAATCCATTTCTCCTTCTGACCGAGTCTTTCGCATTTTCACAGTTGTGATCCAACAGTTTTGTAAATGCGATCCAACAGTTTTGGAAATCCTATGAGACAGTTTTGTAAATGCGTTTTAACAGTTTCGTTAATGTGATCCCAATGGTTTTTTAAATGTAATCAACAGTTCAATAGTTTAAGGTGTGACCCTAACAGTTTTGTAAATGCGTTTCAATATTTGTAAATGTGATCCAACAGTTTTGTAAATGTAGTCCCAACAGTTTAATAGTTTTCAAAGTGTGATCCCAACAGTTTTGTAAATGCATTTAAATCGTTTTGTAAATGCGATCCAACCGTTTTCAAAGTGTGATCCCAAAAGTTTTGTAAATGCGTTTCAATAGTTGTAAATGTGATCCAACAGTTTTGTAAATGTAGTCCCAACAGTTTAATAGTTTTCAAAGTGTGATCCCAACAGTTTTGTAAATGCATTTAAATCGTTTTGTAAATGCGATCCAACCGTTTTCAAAGTGTGATCCCAACAGTTTTGTAAATGCAATCTGACAGTTTTGTAAATGCGTTTCAATAGTTGTAAATGTGATCCAACAGTTTTGTAAATGTGATCCAACAGTTTAATAGTTTTCAAAGTGTGATCCCAACAGTTTTGTAAATGCAATCCGACAGTTTTGTAAATGAGTTTCAATAGTTGTAAATGTGATCCAACAGTTTTGTAAATGTGATCCAACAGTTTAATAGTTTTCAAAGTGTGATCCCAACAGTTTTGTAAATGCATTTAAATAGTTTTGTAAATGCGATCCAACCGTTTTCAAAGTGTGATCCCAAAAGTTTTGTAAATGCAATCCGACAGTTTTGTAAATGCGTTTCAATAGTTGAAAATGTGATCCAACAGTTTTGTAAATGTGATCCCACAGTTTTGTTAATGTAGTCCCAACAGTTTAATAGTTTTCAAAGTGTGATCCCAACAGTTTTGTAAATGCAATCTGACAGTTTTGTAAATGCGTTTCAATAGTTGTAAATGTGATCCAACAGTTTTGTAAATGTGATCCAACAGTTTTGTAAATGTAGTCCCAACAGTTTAATAGTTTTCAAAGTGTGATCCCAACAGTTTTGTAAATGCATTTAAATCGTTTTGTAAATGCGATCCAACCGTTTTCAAAGTGTGATCCCAACAGTTTTGTAAATGCAATCTGACAGTTTTGTAAATGCGTTTCAATAGTTGTAAATGTGATCCAACAGTTTTGTAAATGTGATCCAACAGTTTTGTAAATGTAGTCCCAACAGTTTAATAGTTTTCAAAGTGTGATCCCAACAGTTTTGTAAATGCAATCCGACAGTTTTGTAAATGAGTTTCAATAGTTGTAAATGTGATCCAACAGTTTTGTAAATGTGATCCAACAGTTTTGTAAATGCATTTAAATAGTTTTGTAAATGCGATCCAACCGTTTTCAAAGTGTGATCCCAAAAGTTTTGTAAATGCAATCCGACAGTTTTGTAAATGCGTTTCAATAGTTGTAAATGTGATCCAACAGTTTTGTAAATGTGATCCCACAGTTTTGTTAATGTAGTCCCAACAGTTTAATAGTTTTCAAAGTGTGATCCCAACAGTTTAAAAAAATGCATTTCAATAGTTTTGTAAATGCGATCCAACAGTTTTAGAAGTGTGATCCCAAAAGTTTTGTAAATGAATTGACAATTTTGTAAATGTGATCCAACAGTTTAGTTTTCAAAGTGTGATCCAACGGCTTTTAAATGCGATAATGATCAAACAGTTTTGTAAATGCGAAAAATATCCAATAGTTTTGTAAACCAGTTTCAACGGTTTTGTAAATGCATTTCAATAAAGCCCAGAATATATTCATATTATTTCTTCCTTTCAGAGTTATTTCTGAGTCGACGGAGAAACTTCTCTCCGCCCTCCGACTCAAAGGACGACGAGATGAGCAGCACCAAGAATCCGAAGACTGTCACAGATCCGGTCCGAGGGCCTGTTATCCTCCTCCGCTCGAAGCCACATAACTCGGATTCTTCACCTCCACGGACTGAAGGTGTCGCTTGTGTAGGAAGACGTCTGGTTGTTTAGATCAACAACAGAATTGCTTCGAGCGTTTTGTTCATCAAAACCTTTTTTTTTTCCGATCAAGTGGAGAATGTTCTTAATCCCGGGTTCAGTTATGACACATGGCGTCTGGATTAGGTGGTCAAGGGGTCGTTGAAGACGTGGAAGGAATGTAACCACGCTTTAGTAAATAAAGAGATGAAGCTCAGTCGATACCTTATGTTTGTTCTGCCGAATGGAGAAGAAAAATACAATCAAATTAAAGCAGCAGAAAGGAAAATAAGGTTGTTTTTTGATCGACCTGACAAGTATTTTATTTGTACCAAAAGTACTGTTAAAAAACATATATATATATATTATATATATATTTGAAGTCAATTAAATACCTTTGTTTTTGGTGAACTGTTTGTAATTTTCTTATTAAGTCAGCGGAAAAAAATCTGCTAAAAAGTATTTTGACAAATACCAAAAATACTGTTGAAGAATAAATATAAACTCTAAGTAAATATCTTTATAATGCCTTTATTTTTGTTGAATTGTTGCATTTTATTCTGCTGACTGAAAAAAAAACAACGTGTTTTTAAGATGATAGACCCAATAGAATATTTAGTAATAAATTGCGTTTCTTTAAGTCATTAACGAACATATTTTGACAATAAAAAATAAAATAAAGTACGATTCAACATTTTTTATAAACTAAATGCACTTAGATACCTTTATTTTTGGTATTTTTTATTTATACAAAATAAAAATTACCTAAAAAATGTAAGTGATGAACGTTTTTAAATTCAACAAACGCTAAAACAATGTCATAATAAAAATTCCATACATTTATCAAAAAAAAAAAAAACTTAATTGATTTTGAAAAATCAAGTAATTACCTAAAATAAACACAAAAACATTTCAGACTAATTCGATTTTGATCAATAATTTTAATTGAAGTAGTATTTTAAGGGAAATAAAAAGTGAAAAAGCCAAGATGTCATTAATTCCTGCCACTTAAAAATGCAAACGTTAACGAAGTGAAATCTTCTGAATAACTTAATGACTTTTATTAGATTGTGCTCATAATTACGGGAAAAACTCCGGCTGTTGATGGATCGCATGCGTTTCCCTCGCGACCTCCCGACCCCCATGATTACTGAGCTCCTGCCTCGATCGATGACGATCAATATCCAGGAGCAGCTCGGCTCGTTAGGTCTGGACCAGGAAAGCACGGCAAGAAGACACAAGTCTGTCTGTGAAGTAATATTTTCACTTTTTGTTTAATTTTTTTTGGGAAGATCTGGGTCGTTTCGAACGGTGGTGAAGCTCATCACAAATCTGATTCATGGTAGTGGGCTGGAGACGGGGATTGCATTTGTTTTCGTAGTTGTAGAACCCTTAATATAGAATGTTGTTCGTCTAATCCTGATTTTGTCAACACCGGGGGATCAGTCGGTTCACGACAGATTGGTTCTCAAAAAAATCGTTCAAACTGGTTTTATTGAATTTATACAGTTTTGCAAAGGCGCTCCGACAGTTTGTAAACAAAACAGTTTTGTAAATGCTATTCCAAAAGTTTTGTTAATGTGATTCAAAAGTTATCAAAATACAGTTTTGTTAATGCGACGCCAACAGTTTTGTAAATGCGATTCAAACAGTTTTGTAAATGCCATTCAAACAGTTTTTTAAATGCCATTCAAACAGTTTTGTAAATGCGATTCCAACAGTTTTGTAAATGCGATTCCAACAGTTTTGTAAATGCCATTCAACGGTTATCAAAATACAAATGCCATTCAAACAGTTTTGTAAATGCCATTCAAACAGTTTTGTAAATGCCATTCAACGGTTATCAAAATACAAATGCCATTCAAACAGTTTTGTAAATGACATTCAACGGTTATCAAAATACAAATGCCATTCAAACAGTTTTGTAAATGACATTCAACGGTTATCAAAATACAAATGCCATTCAAACAGTTTTGTAAATGCCATTCAACGGTTATCAAAATACAAATGCCATTCAAACAGTTTTGTAAATGCCATTCAACGGTTATCAAAATACAAATGCCATTCAAACAGTTTTGTAAATGACATTCAACGGTTATCAAAATACAAATGCCATTCAAACAGTTTTGTAAATGACATTCAACGGTTATCAAAATACAAATGCCATTCAAACAGTTTTGTAAATGCCATTCAACGGTTATCAAAATACAAATGCCATTCAAACAGTTTTGTAAATGACATTCAAACAGTTTTGTAAATGCCATACAACGGTTATCAAAATACAAATGCGATTCAAACAGTTTTGTAAATGCGATTCAAACAGTTTTGTAAATGCCATTCAAACAGTTTTGTAAATGCCATACAACAGTTATCAAAATACAACAGTTTTGTAAATGCGATGCCAACAGTTTTCAAAATCAACCGTTTTGTTAATGCGTTGCAACGGTGTGTAAATGGTTGTTTTTTTTCCCTTCCCAGCCACTGGATTTGTGGCTTAGCAGTGGAACAATAATTCTAAACAGAGACGTCAAGCGACAGCTCACTCTGTCTTGATTCGTCAGCCTGGGAGTGATGACACCCCCGTGATTTTTAAACACCTTCATCAGGGAGGAGCTTCCAACTCTTGTAGTTTGTGTTTTGCCAACAAAGACTTGCTAATCTTATGGCGACACGGCAGCGCATTTGTTTTCATGCGGAGGAGAGTCGATAAGACGATAATTAGACGACAAAAACGACGCAAATATTGAAAATGTGATACGGAGTCGAGTGAAGTGTTGTGACTTTATAAGTGTGTGTGTGTGGGGGTGGCAGTGTGTGTCTGATCTCCTGCGGTTTTCTGCATGAGAGACTTCATTCGAGCCAGAGAGTCCTGGGCCACTCCCCCCCCCCCTCTCAGACCTCTGCTCCTCGAACCCTGTGGTGCCGCGGGGGTCGCGGAGGTCACGGGGGAGGGGGAGGGTCGCGACGCTTGTTGGAGTCGTTTAGCTTAAGTCGGAGATGATCCCTCTGATATCTACCGGGGGGCCTGGACCGCGGCGAAATAAAGTCACCAACGTGTGACAGGTGGAGCGGCAGCGAGCTAATGGCTCCGGAGCCACCAGAGGCTCCTGGGATCCTTTTCACTGCGAGTCAACAGAAGCCGCCTCAGAATTAGGCAAATGCATCAGCTGTCAGGAAAGTTTCCTTGAAGAAAAAACTAAATTATCACAGGACCCATTTTTTGGCCTTTTGTTCTCAAGCCAAAGAAACTTTGAGTCGAGTCTCCGAGCGACGGTTCGGTGCCGTGGCCCCCGAGGGCAGCCACTGACAGCACATGCTGCTCTTTTTTCACAGCGTCTGCTTCTGGCAAATTCCCTCAGTCTTCTGCTCGTACTCATTGTTTTGAAAGCGTGTCGGTGCAAGTAGGTGTTGAAATATACGACTGGATCTCACACAGAACATACAGCGTCTCAATAAACGCTTTATATGGACGGTTTTCTTTAGGTGATGCAGCGTTTTTTTAAAAATGAGCCCAGTGTAGTGATCGACTGATGCCTCCACACACACACACTAATGCTTTTTTAAACACTTCTGTGAGATAAGTGTAAATAATGATTTAATATACTTTTGAACAGACAGGAAATGTTAAATTAATGTTTTTAAATCATGTTAGGTAAAGAAAATACGAAATTATTGGTGTCAAATTATACATTTACAATTTGAATGTATTGTTTTCTGGAAAGTAATAATAAATAAAGTAGTAATTTTGGTAATAACCAAAACAAAAATCAATTCCAAAATACATAGTTAAAGGGATGAAAAAAAAACAGCTAAAATTAGGCTCACATTTTACGAGAAATAGCTAATATTTAAAAACAAATGACAGAAGCGATTCAACGGTTTTCAAAAAACAGTTTTTTAAAATGCAACAGTTTTGTAAATGTGTTTTCCACTTCCAAGACACTGCATTTGTGGCTTAATACTGGTATTATACAATAATTCTAAAAAGAGACGTCAACTTATAACCAACTTAAAGGGCTGAAGAAAAAAAGAATACATTCCAGTGAAAAACCTGAACTTAATTATGTTTAAATTTGACGAGAAATGGCTAATATTTAAAACAAATGACAGTATTTAATAAATATTTTGTACAAAAAAAAAAAAAGTAAAGGTAAAAAAGGTAAAAGAAAAACTGGGAACGTTTTTAAAAGCCATTTAATATACCCCATTTTGTTTTTCAACTTATTTTACCTTCCCATTTTCTCTTTTTTTTAAAGCTTTTTTATAAAATTTGAATCATAGTTTAACTTATTTTGAGTTTAGAGGGAGACGAAGAAGAAAAATGTCACAAAATGATGTAGTTTAATGCAAGTTAATGGATGTGAGTCACTTTTGTATTGAAAAATAATTAACAAATTAGCTAAAAAACAACAAAAAAACAACTTGTTCTTGAGTACCTTTTGAAAATTACTTCTGGCGTCAACAACAAAAGAACGGTGTCGCGCCGACGCGTCAACTAAGGTCGATGAATTAACCGCAGTTCTGTTGAGCAACATCTCACAATGCTCGCTCGTCTGCACCGTCAGCCAAACACACACAAGCTCTCGCCGGCAGGTTCAGCTTCCAATGTGACAGAACCGGAGCAGCTGAAGAGACGCTGATGATTGATGGTCCACGACTGCATGAGAAGAACGTCGTCCAACCACCTCCGAACTCCTTCGTACGAATGGTTGAAGTCGTTGTAGAAGATGATTCTGGTGAAAGCATTTAATTGCAGATGAGCTCTGACTTGTAACATCTGTGACTCACTAATAACATTTAATATTTCACACAGTCGAGCTAAACTTTGCTTAAAAAAAAAGCACCAAAACATGTCATTCCTGAAGTGACACGGTTGCCATTATACACCGATGTATGCTATGCTAACATTTATTAGCAGCTTAAGCCACAGACAACTTGTTTAAGCATTTTTTCCCTTAAGGTAGAAGTAGCAGAATTTAACATTTAAAAACTTTTCTCGGTGTCAGAAGACAAATGTCAGGCTTACATTTATCAATATTACATTTTTTATCGTGACCAAGATGTTATGCAAGTAAGTAAGTCATTTTTATTTGAATAGCGCTTTTCCAGACCAGGGTCACAAAGCGCTTAAACAATCAAAACAATATTCAATAAAGTATATACTTTAAAGATCAAGATAAAACTGATAATATGCATGCATTTCACCTTTTAATGTCTGGAGCTAGCGCTTAAGCTAGCAACTATAGCTATAGTTTTGTTTAACTGTAGGCGAAAGTAAAAACCATGCTAATCAACTGCTGATTCATTATCATTAAAAATGATTCATTATCGGTTTTGGCGTCACCATAAAAACTTTGATTTAACTTCATAAAGTTATTAATAATTAACAATACATTTGTCAAGTCAGAATCCTTATTTCACTTTAAGAAAGTTTCTTTAATCGAGTAAATCAATGCTCCGTCAGTCAAAAGGTGCGGCGGCGGCGCCGACGGGAACTGGTCGAACCAGCCGCGCGAGTCTCAAAAACCCTCGCTGGCCTCCCACGCTCATGCGCTTCTCAGGACGCGCCCGAAAATTTTGTTCAAGTCGGAGACGCAGCAAACCACTGCAAACTCGGCAAATAAGACGAATCTGATTTTATTTTATTTAAATGTTGACTTGCGTGATAAGAATCTGCCGAGTCGGCAACAAAATCTTAAAAAATAAATAAATACAAAAAATACTGATAAGCATGACATCATCACTGACAAAAGAACCTTTGTACTCGTTCCATATCTCAGTCTTGGCTCATGAACTTCAGCCTCTCGTGTCCAAGTGAGTCCATTTGAAGAGGCAGAAAAAAGAAGCTAAAAATATCTGCTGGAGAGAGAAAGACATAAAATAGTCTTTGAACTCAGGAAAAAAAAATGCATGAGAATGTTTATGAATATTTAACAGCCATTTTATTGATGGCAATTTTATCTTTAGTATAAAGATTTTTTTTATGAGCGATGGAATCGCATCCTGAGGGATCAATAAAGTTCTATCTAGTAGCGGGATTTACATTTGAAGTTGAAATAATACAGTTTTTATCAACCTTCAGCAATTGCTTTAGATAATGTTATATTTTTCCCCTTTTTTTGGTGAATTATTTGAAGCATTGATGTAAAAAAGCAATGAAAGATTAAAAGCCAGATTATCTTGATTAAAAAAAAAAGAAAAAAAGATTGCCGTTTAATATACTTTTTAATGTTAAAAAAATAGGGATCAACGACAACACTAAAAAAAAAAAAACAACAACATTAAATTAGGAATCAATATGTTGCCAAGGTGTTTATTTAAAACATGAATTAATTAAATTAATTTTAAATCAATGTTTTACGTCAACTTTTGGTTGAAAAACTTCAATAAAACTACATAAATAATTAAAATAGTAAAAGACAAACCGAATATGCACAGTGTTGCAATGCATGCTGGGAATACCCTCCGGAAATCCCATCAGTTAGTATATAAATGCAGTTTTCTTAACTATATTAATGAACACAAAATTAATTTAATTCACTTTCTTTCGTTTCCACATTAAACAGCAGGAGATATACAGTTGCAAAAAAACATCCAGAAGCAGAGATTGAATCTGGTTTCAGGACAAACAAAAAGGAGAAAATGTGTAAATTATCCTCAGTCTCGCTCGTCTTCCTCTCAGCAGGAGGTCCTCGTCCAACAGTTCTGACTCTTATTACCAGTGCAGTGTTTGGAGGAAGAGACAAAAGACAAATATGTGACTCAATGTACTTGCGGTGAGGAGATACCGTCGTAGTTACTAATCACGTATATATATATATATATATATATATATATATAAAATACTGTGTAGAACATCCGAAATGCTCAGTGTTGACCTGGTATGGAAAATAAAATAGAAAAGATAGAGTTTAATTGTCCAAAGGAATTCATTTATTCATTTTCTACCGCTTTATCCCTTGTCGGGGTCGCGGGGAGACTGGAGTCTATCCCAGTATCATAGGGCGAGAGGCAGGGGACACCCTGGACAGGACGCCAGTCTGTCTCAGGGCACACAAAGACAGACAACCATTCACACACACACACTCATGCGCCCCACAAAAAAGAATTTAAATTATGAAAAGTCCTCTTTATTTAATACATTAACTATTCATTAAAGATCATATGTGTTTTAAGGGGGGGGGGAGGGGTCTTTCCCCCCATAAAAAAAAAATAAAAATAAAAGAAATTCTGCAATATTTATCATTTTGTACTTGTAAAAGTTTTACAAAAAAGGCTTAAATTAAATCAAACCGGATATAAATATGCATGGGGGTCTTTTCTCCCTTCCCCTTGTAATCATTGAAAGGGGTGTAAATCCCCCCAAACTTGAATTTTGTAATGTATCGTTTGAATTTAATCAAAATAAAACAATTACATTTTCATGGGGTCTTTACTCCCCCTTACATTTAACTAAATGATTGGAAACTAAGAAAATACTTCTTATGTATAATGTAATAGATATAGTTCTAATTTATGCAAAACTTTTGAATATTCATGGTGGTCCCTTCTCCCCCCCCTTGTGCCCCCTTACATTTAACAAAAAGGAGTTGAAATTCAGGATACTACTTGTGCATTTTCTAACACATTGTTTGAATTTAATCAAAATAGAACACTTTCATGGGGGTCTTTACACCCCCTTGCCATTAAAAAACAAAAATGCAATTCAGGAAATAGTTATTAAATGCAATACATATGGTGTGAATTTGCTTAAAAGTTGACACAATTAGATTTTCAAGGAACTCAATTTTCCTTAACCTGATCTGCCCCCCTATCAAAGACACAGAAGTCAAAATGTTCAAATATGTTTTTCAGTTTGTAAGTGTCTGTTGATGCTTCTTTTTCCATAAATGAGTGACCATTGACTAGTGAAGCTTCATACGTGGGGAACAGAAAAAACACAATCGAGGGCCTGTTTTGTTTGTGTTGACGCACAGCCTCACACCTCGGCTAATAATCGGAACCGGGATGTTGGGAACACGACGGTAGGAAAATGGAGGCGCGACCCAAACTCAGAACAAACACAGTCTGTACACAGCAAGAGAGCGGCTTTGAAGCCAAAGTACACTCGAGAAGTCGTAAACAAAGTTGCAGAAAGTTTATCAGGAGCAAAAAAAAATACAATAATCTTTTGGACCCGGACAGTATTGAGAGTCGTGTCTGCTGACGGTGCCGTGAGTGACTTTTAAAGATGGCGGCTCATGAGGCTGATCCTGGACAGGTGTGTTGATTGTTGACCACCTTCAGGTGTGATCAGGTGACTTCCCCCCCAAAACGATTTGCATGTCATTTAAGTTAATTGAATAAAAAACGAATTATATCGATATATTTTCATATTCTCTCTTAACAAAACAACTGCACAAATGTACTTTTTAAAAATTCAAATAAAAATTAATTTTATGACTCGACTTGTTTTTGAAGCAAAATATGTCTGGATTTTACTCTGGACATGGATTGTAATTATGGTCTGCAGTGATCAGTACCCGGTGAAGTGACAAAGGAGAATAAATTGCCTATTGTGTTGTTGATGTTAATGCTGAAGCTAGCAGCATTAGCAATGTGATGTTTTACATCAGTGCTGAAGCTAGCTACATTAGCAGTGTAATGTAGATGATTGTGCTAATGCTAGCTGCATTAGAAATGTATTGTTTATGGTAGTCCTGAAGCTAGCTCCATTAGCAATGCTAGTGCTAGAGCTAGCAGCATTAGCAATGTGATGTAGATGATTGTGCTAATGCTACCTGCATTAGCAATGTGATGTTGATGTCAGTGCTGAAGCTAGCAGCATTAGCAATGTGATGTTTTACATCAGTGCTGAAGCTAGCTGCATTAGCAGTGTAATGTAAATGTTTGTGCTAATGCTAGCTGCATTATAAATGTGATGTTGATGTCAATGCTGAAACTAGCAGCATTAGCAATGTGATGTTTTACATCAGTGCTGAAGCTAGCTGCATTAGCAGTGTAATGTAAATGTTTGTGCTAATGCTAGCTGCATTATAAATGTGTTGTTTATGGTAGCTAGCTCCATTAGCGATGGCAGTGCTAGAGCTAGCAGAATTAGCAATGTGATGTAGGTGATTGGGCTAATGCTAACTGCATTAGCAATGTGATGTTGATGTCAGTGCTGTAACTAGCAGCATTAGCAATGTAATGTAGATGTTCGTGCTAATGCTAGCTGCATTAGCGATGTGTTGTTTTTGTTAGTCTTGAAGTTAGCTCCATTCGAGATACCAGTGCTGGAGCTAATGCGTTGTTGATGTTAGTGCTGACGTGTAAGTAAGTAAGTAAGTCATTTGTATTGTGAACGCTAAACCATTACGGGTCATTTGGAACACAAAAGTACTTTTTTTTTTTTTACTAATCTATCGACACATCGCAATCTTTCTGTAATGTCAGGTTGGGTATAGAGAGAAATAACAACTTTCTTTGAACTATTTAAACACAAAAATGTTTTTGGAAACGTGGCGGGAAAATGGGGATGTAAAAAATTGTCGTAAATTGTTGAACCATGGATTCATTTGTTCAATTGGACATACCAATAAAATACAAACATATATATCGGAAGTCAATAGACCTAAGTACACATTATTTATTTTAAACTATTTTATAAGTAAGTAAGTAAGTAAGTCATTTTTATTTGTATAGCGCTTCTCCAGACCAGGGTCACAAAGCGCTTAAACAATCAAAACAATATTCAATAAAGTATATACTTTAAAGATCAAGATAAAAACTGATAACACAACAGGAGTTCCAGAAAATCAAGGAAAAGCCTGAACAAATAAAAACGTCTTATATGTAAAATATAACCATTTGAGTTCCCATTTGTGCAACATTTTATCATTTTAATTAATCTTAATTAAATAATAGCTTCCAAGAAAAGTTTCTTTGAACGATAAAGTGTTGACCCGACGGGTTTATTGCATTTTTTAAACCAGTCGTTTTACACTCACTCGCTGAAATAGGCGTCACATCGGAACATAAAGCCGTAAATGTATGTGTAACGAGGAGGAGCCCGGACACTATTTTCTCAATGTGTGGTCCGTCCGACTCTGAATGTTTGGTTCTCACACGCAATAACTCCTGGGTATTCACTGGGAGTACTTGTGTGTGAAAATAGCCGCAGTGTTTTGAACACAGAGGTCCGGTTGTGCCTGAAGGATCCACTGTTTTATTACTCAGATACATATCTCTAAGCAAATACCCCGAGCCGAACACTCCGACTATTCTGCAGGTCGGAGCACTAAGCACTCTTTGTCACGGTTCAAAACGAGCAACTGCAGAGTGAGTTTCGAGCTCCCAAGGACTGACGTCGCCAAACTGGCAGATCAGCATACTAGCGAACACTCTCTCGGTTACAGAAGCCATCAGCAGAGAGAGGAGAGTTAAAAAAAAAAAGAAAAAAAACCCGCTGAGATCTTCTTCCTGCCTACTTCAAACCTGATGAGCTCATTTCTCTCTGAGTTGAGGGAGCACATGGCAATTTGTGGAGTCGCCGAGACACGAAACCTTCTCCGGTAAATGACCGACCGGACTCTTGTAAAACGCGGGAACAGTTGGAAAGAAAACCATTTGCGTCACACTGATACCAAAAATTGTAATCTAAGGTCTCTTAGAAGAAAGAAAATGTTTTTTTTTGTAGTTACTTTCTGAGGTAAAATATGTGCGTTTTGTGCAAATTTAGCATGAAAATGCATAAGTTAATATTAAGCAATGCGGACAAATTAATAATAAAAAATCCCAAAAAATCACAGGCTATTTTGAAATCATTGGTTCCCATGTGGGATTTTTTTAAAGCAATATACCATTATCTTACCCTGGATTAGGGCTGCCTGATGTATCGGAAAACTATCTATATCGCAATATGCATATCGTAAACATGTGCGATAATTTCTAATTTTTTATTGTAAAAATCAAGCATTTCTTTAATGCGCACTTTGACCAATCAGTGTCACGTTCTGTAAAGTTATCAATTTGTACTTCTATGTCTCCTTGTCGCTTACGTCTCCGTCCATCTGTGAACTGTGCGGCGCAGTTTGCTAGGCTCGGTTGCTATGGCAACGCGTTTTTCCTTATACGGAAGTAATACTAACTTATGATCTACTCAAACACTAGTGATCCAGTCACTCTTCTCTTTCAACCCCCTTTGCTAAAACAACATATTGTCAATTGTGATGTAAATCGACTCGCACGGCTACATTTTTAAGTGAAAGAAAAAAATATCGCATTAATATCGATATCGCAATTCAAGACACCAATATCGAATATCGCATATATTTCCAATATCGTGCAGCCCTACCCTTGAGACACTTAGTTAACGATCATGCGAGAATTGCAACACCTGGACATTGTTGAGGCTTTAAAGTTGTTTTGATCTATGTTCTTTATATTTGCACTTTGTCCTTTTACTTGCACTTTGTCATCTCTTGCTTTTTGTTCTTTTGCTGGCACTTTGTCATCTCTTGCTTTTTGTTCTTTTGCTGGCACTTTGTCATCCCTTGCTCTTTGTTCTTATATTTGCACTTTGTCATCCATTGAACTTTCTTGTTTTATTTGCACTTTGTTCTTGTTTTTCAGAAACTATCGTTTATTCCGGCATGAGATCTCCAGAGGGATTAATAAAGTCTACATAATCTAATCTAATCTAAAAGTAAAAAAGTGATCACAACACATACACTTTCCTTGTGTAGTAATTTGGCGGCACGCATCGTCAGTTCACAAAATAAAGTTATTATTTTTGTCCATCACGATTTGTCTGGCCTTTTTTTGGTGTTAATGTAAAGTATTGACACGACACGGTCCCAGAGGATTATGGTTAGAAAATGACTCGCTCTTTTCTTTGGCTCCGACAGCTGTCAATTAAAACAGCTGAAATACTGCATCGAAACGCGATAGTGTCATGATAATATGATCACACAATATCTTCATACAGTAAAAACATTTATTGTGTATTGATTTGGCTGCAAATTTCATCAATTCACTCAATAAAAATGATTTATTTTGGCTGTCGTTGTTATTTTATTGTTGTTTATGCAAGTATTGACACCACACAGTCCCAGAAAACAATGCTTATGTAAGTCCATTCCTCAAATATCTTTCTTTGTCATAAGGTCAGGCCACTGAGTCGTGGATCTCCTGAATTTCGTCTACTGAAAAGCGTAAGGTTTACAAAAGATACTTTGTAAAAGTGGACGATATAAATTTCACTGAGCATTTGCTCACTACGAAGGCTCTTAAGAGTGCAACAGATCCATCTTATGTTTCCTACTCAGCGAAAGATCTTCGTAAGCTAAGACTAGGGGATACACATCCTTGTTCTTAAGCAGCACTTAAGAGCTTCTTAACCAATCTGGAGAACCTGACCAAATAAGAGAAACGTCCTTTCTTTCTGTTCCGAAAACTTCAAGATCACAAATCCTTGGGAAAAAGCTGAGTTTCTCTTAAGACCAGAGTTTCTCATTTATCACTAGATCGTCCTTTGCTTGTCTTCCCCCCCCGGACGGGAAGAAGAAGAAGAGTGACGGTTCCAGAGATGACCCGCGACAGTTGCTCACCAGCATGTGCGGGTCCCGGTGATCGACTCCCACTCTTTGTGCCTCGGCTCCGAAAAAAAAAAAAAAAAACCCCAGCGTTAATCATTATTCCTGCAGCTCCGTGAAGCTCCGACAAACAAAGAGAGACCTGGTCAATTGTCTCAGTGTCTCATGTTTCTAAAGTATCATCATTAGTCGGATGATAACAGTCAGTGTGAGACTCGCTTGAACCTTATGTGACTTTTTTCTTCTTTTTTTTTTTTTTCCAGAGCTTTATGTTTTGTTAGGATTTAATTATTAACCTGATTTTAAATGAAAAGGCCTCACCTTTCATCTCGAGCGCTGGTCGGCTCCGGAGGCGGTGATGGAGGATGGGAAGGTATGAAAGTGTTGCAGCATAGATATCTTTCAACACGTCTATAGGTGCCGTGAAGTCGAATCCTGATCTGGAAAACCTTCAGAAAGGCGTAAAACTGATGCTAATGCTAACAATGCTAACATAAATCATGATAAAATCAGTTAAACGTTGTGTTTTCTCCGGGTCAAGGTGACCCACATTTGTTTTCGAGGCTTTATTTTATTTTTTTATTGTATAAATCAAGCATTTCTTAAATTTTGCACTTTGACACGTGTCACGTTTTGTAAAGTTTTCAATTTGTACTTCTATGTCTCGTTGTTGTTTACGTCTCCGTCTGTCTGTGAACTGTGCGGCGCCGCTAGCTAAAACTGATGCTAATGCTAACAATGCTAACATAAATCATGATAAAATCAGTTAAATGTTGTGTTTTCTCCGGGTCAAGGTGACCCACATTTGTTTTCGAGGCTTCGGGTCACCTTGACCCTGAGATAACACAAGGGATACCACAAACACGTTTGGTTTTTGGGCCTTCGGGTCACCTTGACCCTGAGATAACACAGGGGTTAAAAGAAGTCTCGCTAATTCCCATGTAGCCCCTGTATAACTGTGATGTATTGATACCTGTGTTTATTTAAACATATTTACTAATATCGTTACACAAACTGGAGAATAGTTAAAAAGGGGGAAGAAACCAAAATGTTTTTTTTACTTTTTCCATAATCTTTTTTAAAAACTATTCACTGTTTCTATGTATTTATCTTATAATTATTATTTATTTATTTTCTTTATTCTGTTAGTTAAATATTTATGTGTGTATAAATGTTTGAAATAAAATTGATTTATATTCTCTCTCTCTTTGAGGCATAGAAAACACAATAACATTTTTAATTATTTATTTTTTTCCATTTTATTTTGTAGAATCTACATTTTTTAATACGAATTATAATTATGATTACATTAAATAATATAACAATTAGTTTAAGCCTATTTTTTGTTCCTGAGTTTTGATTATTCAATTGAAATAACTTTTCAATTAATAATAAATTCTTCAATCTTTTAACAACTTTTTTTGATTGAAAGGGTTTTCTTTAATTGTAGTAATCTTTTCTTTTCTTTTTTTTTTGTGGAACTTGTGATATACGTTAAGGACTAAGAAGGAAGTTGTGTTTCGCTTTATTATTCAATTAAGAAATAAAAGTAGCTTCAATCAAAAAAAAATGTCATTAATTTACTAATTTAGTTTATTAAAGTTTTTCTTGTGTGTTTTTGCCATATAATGGGTAGAATATTTGTGTCCCAATGATTAATTGAATCATACATTTTAATTTATTCGAGCACTAGTGTGATATATTAACTCTGTTGTCGACTCCAAAACTCCTAAAAACTCTCATTTGGTACGAAAAGAAGCAGATCTGTATCAAACACAACAATCCCTCGACGCTTTCTTTATTATCTGGTTACATTCATCACTATAAAACCTCAATATCTTGCCTGTCTTGGCTTGTGGTGTGTGTGTGTGTGTGTGTGTGTGTGTGTGTGTGTGTGTGTGTGTGTGTGTGTGTGTGTGTGTGTGTGTGTGTGTGTGTGTGTGTGTGTGTGTGTGTGTGTGTGTGTGTGTGTGTGTGTTGGGAGGGGGGGTTGCTAAGGGAGGTTTGTTGTGCCTACCTACATGACGAATGTGTGTTTGTGTGTGTGTGTCCGAGGTCACTTGGTCAGTGTGCCCATCAGTACCGGAGCTGTCTGACTGAGCATTCTCACCATCTGCATGACCTCTTCTCCCGACCGGCTGGCTTTTGTTCCCGAGCTCCTCTCCCTCCCACCAACCTTTCCCAGCAAGCACTGCAGTCCCGGCAGGTCACCGAGCCTTCGTCGTCTTTATCGCCGCCATCGCTATGTTCTCTCCTTCTCGGACTAACATGGACAGAAGCGCTTGTGCGCGACTGCTCTCCACCGACTTAAAATGCACTTTTAAACGTAATAAATTAAATGTTGCTTATTATTTTAACATCAGTGTTTAAGAAATGTTCCTGTCTTTAAGTTCATTTAAGTATATTTTCTTTGTTTTTCTTCCATACGATTGGCTAAAAGCGGTTGTCAACCTAACCGGATTTGCACCGCAGACCAGTTTAATGTCAGCATTATCTAAAACTTAAAATTAATGATATGTAGTTTGTGTTTTTTCAGTGGTTAACATGTTTATTTTTTGTGTGTTAACGTGACTGAAATTCACGTGTCAACTGCTGAATTTTTTTTTTTAAATAAAACACTTTTCAGAAATGATAAATAATAAAAACAAATGTGTAAACACAAATTATAGCAAATTGACCCTTTTTTACACTTGCACTTTGTCATCTCTTTTGACTTTGTTATTTTGTTCTTGTTTTTATGAATCTTGCTGTACCAACTGGAAACCCGATTTCTATCTATCTATCTACAGTATCCATCCATCCATCTATTCATCCTTCATCCATCCATCCATCTCTTTATACATCCATCTATCCATCCGTCCATGTAACTTTTAATAAAATGATTTCCATATTTTCTGTGTCCTTTGGTTCAATCAGTCTTCACACTGAGTCTGGTTCTGTACGAGGTTTCTGCCCGTTACAAGGAAGTGTTTTCGTCTATCTATCCATCTAAGCATTATTTAAAGTACACACTTATCCATGAACGACTAATTAAAGGTAAAAAAAAAGGCTAAATTGCCTTTTCAACCCAATAAAGTTGTAAAAATCAGTTTTTCATCACCCTCTTCGCAGGACATTGAAGCTCACAATCCTCCACCTGCAGGTGATCTTCTTCTCTCCGTTAGTTACGACGCGTCGACGCCGATCGTCACAAATCTGGTGCAGTAAACATCGGAGGACGACAGCGACACACTCCTGGCCGGCCTGGAGTCACTCAGCGAAAGTGCTGCTGCCGCTTTATGGGCGTCATAAAGTTTCCTTCTGCAAACACGCTTTCTAGAGACGACTGTAATTGGTCGTGTCGTTCAGAGCCGTGACAGGCGTCAGTTGACCCCGAGGCGAGGGTTTGAGGCTGATCAAATGGGCGGTTAATTTGTAATTGAGTGTTTTGTGCGTCCACTCGCTCAGAAATTGGGGGCAATCAACCCTTCGAGGAATCGGAGACAGATTTACACTTCAGGGGTGATGGAGGGATCAAGGTGGTTAAGATGGAGGATAAAGTCGCCTTCATTTTCAATATACATGAATAAGGGAAGGTTTGCTGTCGGTTTTTCTCACATTTTACACTCCTTTTATTCTCCAGATCAAGTTTTTGCAACAAAATAATACAAGTGATTAAAGCAGCAATTAGAAAACAACACTTATTATCATGAAAAAAGGGGAAAAGTTGCAATAAAACCAAAAGTTCATGGCCTGTTCAACTGCTTGAAAAAATGAAATGTCTGAAAAGCTATAAAATAAGGGCAAAAGAAAATCCCAAAATGAGTTTTTAGGACATTTTTTAAAGGCAGTTTTTTAAAGAATATTAAAGAAATACACAAAACAAAATTTTCACACAATATCAGTGCTATTTAAAACATGTAATAAACTATCATTATCTATTTTAGTTTCCAAAATCGAAATAGTAATACATGTTTTGTAAAATGTATTTATTATTAATTTTACTTCGGGTGTATGAAGGTAGTTTATTTATAATTTATTAAAAAAAAAAAAAGAATCTTCAAAAGAAAGAAATCTTACAAAATACAATTATCACACTAACAAATAAATGTAATTAAATAAACAAAACATAACAGTGAAAACAGAAAAACTACTACAAAAGAAGTCCAATCAAAAGTTATATAATATTTGAATTAAAAAGGTTTTATTTTGTGGTTGGAGATCATTTTTGAGAATTGCTTGGTAAACTGGAGGTGATTCATGTTTTATACTAGAAGGAAAACATCCAACAAACAAAGTGGTATCGATGATTCCAAAATAAAAGCATCAGAAAGATAATATGACTTGTTGCCGAGCGAATCTTCCATGTTTTCCTTCTACTTCACAAAAACGTATTTAAATAATTGATAGTGTACAAAACAGGGAAATCCCAGCACAAATTGAAAAAAGATTCTATGTAGATAGAAGATACTATGTAGTGAACACAAGATACTATGTAATGAGCACATGATACTATGCAGTGAACACAAGATACTATGTAGTGAACACAAGATACTATGTAGTGAACACATGATACTATGTAGTGAACACATTATACTATGGAGTGAACACAAGATACTATGTAATGAGCACATGATACTATGTAGTGAACACAAGATACTATGTAGTGAACACATGATACTATGTAGTGAACACAATATACTATGTAATGAGCACATGATACTATGTAGTGAACACAAGATACTATGTAGTGAACACACTATACTATGTAATGAGCACATGATACTATGTAGTGAACACAAGATACTATGTAGTGAACACAAGATACTATGTAATGAGCACATGATACTATGTAGTGAACACAAGATACTATGTAGTGAACACATGATACTATGTAGTGAACACAATATACTATGTAGTGAACACAAGATACTATGTAGTGAACACATGATACTATGTAGTGAACACAATATACTATGTAATGAGCACATGATACTATGTAGTGAACACAAGATACTATGTAGTGAACACATGATACTATGTAGTGAACACAATATACTATGTAATGAGCACATGATACTATGTAGTGAACACAAGATACTATGTAGTGAACACATGATACTATGTAATGAGCACATGATACTATGTAGTGAACACAAGATACTATGTAGTGAACACATGATACTATGTAGTGAACACAATATACTATGTAATGAGCACATGATACTATGTAGTGAACACAAGATACTATGTAGTGAACACATGATACTATGTAATGAGCACAAGATACTATGTAGTGAACACAAGATACTATGTAATGAGCACAAGATAATATGTAGTGAACACAAGATACAATGTAATGAGCACAAGATACTATGTAATGAACACAAGATACTATGTAATGAGCACAAGATACTATGTAATGAACACAAGATACTATGTAATGAGCACATGATACTATGTAGTGAACACAATATACTATGTAATGAGCACAATATTCTATGTAGTGAACACAAGATACTATGTAATGAGCACAAGATAATATGTAGTGAACACAAGATACTATGTAATTAGCAAAAGATACTATGTAGTGAACACAAGATACTATGTAGTGAACACAAGATACTATGTAATGAGCACAAGATACTATGTAGTGAACACAAGATACTATGTAATGAGCAAAATATACTATGTAGTGAACACAAGATACTATATAGTGAACACAAGATACTATGTAGTGAACACAAGATACTATGTAATCAGCACATGATACCATGTAGTGAACAAAATATACTATGTAGTGAACACAAGATACTATGTAGTGAACACAAGATACTATGTAGTGAACACAAGATACTATGTAATAAGCACATGATACCATGTAGTGAACTACTCCCAATTGATGTCATATAACTTCGCGACCGGAACTGGCATTTTATTTTTGAAGGACAAACCGGAAGCTGTCGCTAACCATCCACGGCGCTTGACAGCGCTCGGTGTATACTAGAGCGGCGGCGGCGGAGGAGAGACTCAGTCCGAGTCCTCGCTGCTCTCAGGTCGGTTCGCGAAACAGCGGCATCTACGTTCGAGCCGCCGCGTCTATTCCTCTCCTTCTCACGATGAACTCCAGGAGCTTTTGGACTCTTCGGAACCAACGCGTTTATTGAGGATTTAGTGGAGAAGTGACGGGACTTTTATCGCCAAAACTCTTGGAGGGAATTTCTCCTCATTTTTTTTTGTGTGTCACTTAAAACAAATTCCTTCAATGAATCCATCCAGGACCGACGGGATTTAAAGTTCTATTTGGGAAACTATTCTTTTGTAGACTCCCTGGGGAAAGTCAAAAGTTGGTGAGTTAATATTTATTAAAAATATATATATATATTTCCTTGTGTTTTCGTTGAGATCTGGGTTGATGTGTCATGTCTGTCACAGGTGTTACACGGAACTCTGCGCAGATGTTCCATCATATTTATATATATTATTTTTTTTTAAAGTTAATTATTTAAGGATAAAAATTGGAGTATTCCCTTTTTGACTCATATTAACACATTTTAAATGTAAACTAAAATAAAAAAAGCAGGTTATAAATTGTGCAAATGTATGACCTCATTACGTCTCTCCTCAGGAATAGTGACGTATTCCACCGATTAATTATTAATAAAACTCGTTTATCTAATAATGATATTTATGAAAATAAATCTATTAATTCATCTATTAATAAAAAATTCTCCCCTCAAAAAATAAAATAAGTGTTCTTGTTATTCGTCATTTTGACTTTTATTTGACACTCCCAGCTTCTCATCATCCATCTCCAGCAGATCTTCTCCTTCTTCCATCGACTCTTCTTCACACATCTCTCATCCTCTCTTCTGGGATTCAGATGGTGATTCCTCTCCCTCGGGGTGGTTTCTTACATCCAACAATGCCAATTGAAGTGAGAAAAAATGGATATGGAGCACAGTGGGATACAAATGAGATCTGGGACTAGAAATCCTTGGAGTCGTAATATATTGAGACGAAACGCTGCAAATGAATTGCATCTATTGATCCGAGACATTCTTCTTTTTTTTTTGTTGCATCATATCACATTTCTGTTGCAAATGAGACTGTGATTGCCTCATTTCCTCCACGAAATTGACTTGAGTATGTTGGAGTGAATTTCTATTTAGGTGTTTCTATACTTTCCTGTGGAGATTCTTTGCTCGAAAGACATCACGAGGAAAGTTGAATTGAATACTTGGGTTATTCTTGATGTGTTACTAGCTGGACAAATAGAAGGGAAATCATTGTATCACTAGTATTTTTGAATTGTATTGCAGACTGACTCAGGAGAGTCTGTGGGTATATATGGAATATACTTATTTATTTGATTCTAATCATCTGTTTGTAAGTTTCTAACAATCTAACACCTTGAGTCTGGTTCGAATACGTTCTTTATTTACAAATTTATACAATTGAGCTACAATCAAACCTATTTTTAACAATCAAACACTTTGAATCATAAACAATTTAGCTCTAAATACATCATCATACATGTACAATCGTAGACATTTAACTTACAATTAAACAAGATTCAACTGATCAGACAAGATATTTATCAAAAAGTTACTATTTAATAACAATATAATAGTTCATTTCTTCAGAAAGACACAAAATATCAACAAACAGATACATTTGAAACAGCAAAACACATTAAAACTTCCCATTGAACAACATAAACAAAAAGTAGCAGTTCAACAATAACTGTAGAAGAATGTTTTTTTATGACTGTATATTTTTAAACGTCACAATCGTAGACATTTAAGCTACAATGAAACTATTTTCAACTGATCAGACTCAAAATCTATTAGAAAAAACTCTTATTTATTCATAATAATACTTCATTTGACTTAAAATCATCTTTCTAGACACTTTAGATCAATGTAAAGATGCATTTAAAACAGAAAAATGTATTAAAACTTCACATTTAAACACATTAAAACACAAAAGTAGCAGTTCAACAAAAACTGTAGAACAAATGTTTTATGAATATATACTCAACGTCACAATCATAGACATTCACCTTTCTAGACACTCAAGATCATAGAACAGATGCTTTTAAAACAGAAAAACACATTAAACTTCCAATTTAAACACATTAAAACATCATTAAAACACATAGAAAGTAGCAGTTCAACCAAAACTGTAGAACAAATGTTTCATGAATATATATTTTAACGTCACAATCGTAGACATTTAAGCTGCAATCAAAACATTTTAAACTGATCAAACTCAAATCAAAGTCAATATTTAATCATAATAATACTTAATTTTACTTAAAAATCATCTTTCTATATAACGAACAAATGCATTTAAAACAGAAAAACACATTAAAACTTCACATTTAAACACATAAAAACTATTAAGACAAAAAGCAGAAGGTCAACAATACTTTTCTAATGAATATATACATTTAAACATTAGATAAATAAATGGAAATGTGTTAAATATATCGGTTTAAAAAGAGAATTGACACACAAGTGTTGCTACGTCGACCCTGATGATGCCCCCGCGGCACTTTTCCACCCGAAGTCTTCCTGACAGCTTTAAATCTTCCAAAACCTGATCAATATCAGGGTGAACCTCAGGCTTGAACGACAGCAGGTGAGGCCCGAGCAGAGAAGAACCAGGAGATGAAGGACTCGAGTGTTGACGATCGCACACCTGTCCGTCTTCTTCCGTCTCCACTCGCCCCTCTGGCCACTGTTTGCACTCCTGCTCTCCCCAGAAGAAAGAAAGAAAGAAAAAAAAGAAATCACTAATCCGCTCTCCACAAACTGACAAAGTCGATCTCAGCTGTTGATTCTGTGGCTTAATTTTAAACGACGCTCGGGAGAGGTGTGACTAGCATGTGACCCCCACTCATTGATCCGGGCTGAGGGATGACAGGAATTTGAACCCCCAGTTTAAGCACTTTCTGGCTGTGAGCGATTACAACGTGTAGATGGTTCTGCATGATTAATGGTGGCGTATTATTCACGGCGGTGACCGTTTTCACGCTTTGAGATCATATTTGAATGAAAAAGAAGAAACATTTATGTGGCATTTATGGTTCTTTAGGAGAAATCAAAGTATTTTGCTCCAAGAAAATGTGTGTCGGGAGTTTCGTCATGAGATCGGAGACGGTGCTACAGTGAAGATACTTGACAAAAACTTTTGGTAGAAGTATTATTGAGTATTTCAATGGCAACTTTTGCAAAACTGGATCTTAAAACATTTGTTATAGTGGACATGTTGTGGATATTGTGTCATTTTTTTTTGTTTGACGATACAGGGGAAATACTGCGATACTGAAGTAACGAGGATATATGTGTAGTATTGTCCGAGTACTTGACTCTGGTGTTGCAGAATTTACAGACCACATGACTCTTGAGGAAGTTGTAACTGCTTTCATTTGTTTTGAAAACAAAAATATGTCCAAACTTGGAGCTGGAGTCGACTGTATCCTCTCGTCCTCAGTCATTGCCGCGATCTGATTTTAATGTTGCTTCAACTGTATGCTGCTATCTAACGGTTCTACTGCAACACAAAACATGAACGAACACCCTGAGTATTTGCACGTCAATAATACATCTTGAAAAAAAAAATGCAACCTAAGACCAAGTGTACGATACAATTCGTATCACGATACTCGATAAACGATACGATGTACTGTTATACTGTTGTAACAAGTATATATTTGTAGTATTGTCGAGTACTTGACTCTGGTGTTGAAGAATTTTCAGACCACATGACTCTTGACGAAGTCGTAACTGCTTTCATCTGTTTTCAAACCAAAAATGTCCAAAAATCAGCTTTAAAAGCTGATGGAGTCTACTGTATCCTCTCGTCCTCAGTCATCGCGGGAATTCCAATCTTCCTTTAGCTGTGGAGCACGTGTTGACTGCTGCCATCTATTGGCCAGACGTTTAATTGCCACACAAATACGAACAAATGCTAGGAATAGTTGCATGTTAATTGTAAATAAAAAAAATTATATTGATAGGGGAAAATATATCCCGATATTAATGTGTATTGATGTTTTCTTGCATCCCCTCAATATGATATAAAAGCACTTTGCTACAAATTTTGATTCAATTTATTTTGTAGAAGAGCACAAACTCACAAAAAAGGAAAAGTGAAAAAAAGTGAAAAAAAATGTAGTATTAATAAAATAAAGTTACTTAATCATATACACACTTTAAAATTATAATAAAATAAAACATGTTTTTAAGCAAGTTACATAAATACTTTTTTTGTATTCATACATTAATGTTGATATGTATGATAACTTGTTGGGAACAGAAATATTGTGATGTTTAAGTTTAAAAAAAAAATCTATTTTAATGAATAAAAATGCAATTTCTTGAAGTTTATTTCATGAAAAATGTAAACTACTGTCCATAAATCAGCAATATTAATAATGGAATTACACATTTCATAGGTGCCTTGTAGGTGATATCAGATAGCGAAGCTGCTATTCATGTAATATTAATTTAGAAAACAGCTTTTTTTTTGTGGGACAACGATACCTTTATGTTTTCCTTATCAGGTAAATGTATCCGTCAGCCTTCGCTGTCAACACTCTCATGATGTCACACAGATCAGTTAAAGCGAACAAAACCCTCCTTTCACGGCTCGTGTAATTCAACATCAACAGCATTTTCCCACACCGTTTCCACCACATTACCTTCATTGAAAGTGTCTAATCGCGGCGCTCAGCGCAATCACAACTATTTATCCCACCGTCCTCTCGAGTGTCGCGTTACCTGTTCAAACCCACGTACCTGTTGCCAGCCTCGGGTGAAGTCAAGTGCCCGATATGTTCGGGAGAACAAAGACTCATTTAGCCGCGATCCAGGATTGTAGCGGCATGTCGGTGGGGGGGGGTTTGGTGTTGTTGGAAGGTGAGGACGGGCATTAAGTCGGAGCGTGAAAGGTTTTGTGTTTGGTGAAGGATCAGTGTGTGTTTGTGTTGCTTCAGCCATTGAGGTTTCTGTGTTCGGAGCATTAACGTGCAAACAGAGCAGAAAGAGGAAAGAAAAGCATCGCTGTTTAAAACAACACAAGCTTTCTCTAAACGCCGTACAATAGCCCTCTGTGAGCCATTTCTTTAAAAACACTTTTTTTTGGCCGATTCCAAAACGGGGTCAATGTTCGCGTTCGTAAGGGGTTGGGTTTTCCGAGCTCACCTCGGAGCATTCCTGCCGCCGGGTTAAGCAAACAGTGCTCGGTCGCTGCGAGATGGAACTATCGTGTGACCCACCTGGTACCGGTTCTGGAGACTTCACATCATCAAAGGAGCTCATTTTGCTTTACAATTAACCCAAAAATCCAATTTTTGTAACTTTTAATTGGGTGTTGAACTGTAAATGACTAAGTTCTTTTTAACTGTTAGTCTGACACAACACTTTATATATATAATGATAGAACCTGTTGAATCAAGATTTGTGTAACACTGAGATTACTTCTCTAAACATTTTAAAGTGTGTTTACTTTTGTTGTAAACCATGTCGAATTAATTCAGGCAAGGGAATAAACTTTAAAAGTCACTACAAATCTCCAGAATGACAATATTTATACATATTAAACCCTGTAACAGGGAATAAAAATTCTAAAATAAACTTTGCCAGTAGGAGTGTGAGAAAATATCAATAGAACGATACAATTTATTTTTAATGTATTTATTCAACTAATTCACTTGAAATGATTCAAATCACATTTTGTTTTTTATCATAGTTATTTCCTGGTTTAAATTTCAGTGAAGAGTCTTTTTATTTTACAGTTAACATGCAAATATTACCAGCATTTGTTCATGTTTGTGATGCAATTAAACCTCCAGCCGCTAGGTGGCAGCAGTCGTGACATCACCAAAAATAATAATAATAATAAAAATAATCTCTATTTATATAGCGCCTTTCTAGACCAGGGTCACAAAGCTTTGACAGCCACAATGTAACCCCGGGAGTTGACTGAGGACGAGAGGATACAGCAGGCTTCATCAAGAGCCAGGTGGGCTGTAAATTCTGGCGAAACCAGAGTCCAGTACTCGACAATACTACAAATATATCCTTGTTACTAAAAAAAGTATCTCGATATATTGAAAAATATCGTATCTTGATGAGTATTGTATCGCCTAATAATCGGTCTTAATTACTATTATTGGAGGCTAAATAAGCGTCTTATTAAATCCATTAATTGAAAATAAATTATAATTTTTTTTACTTTTGACCATTAGACAAGCTAAGTGTTTCTCCGAAAAGCAAAAACATAAATTTGCTTATAACAAATTCATCTTAAAGCTCCAGCGGGCCACATAAAATGACTTGGCGGGACAAATTTGGTACCCCCGGCCCGATGTTGACACATATCTTTTCAACTATACCCAATAGTTGCTGGTTTCACTTTACTAGTTTGGCATTTCTTGCTATAATTGTCAACACTTTGTGGCGCGTTTTTCATGGGTCGTATGGAATGATGACTGACTTCGGACTTGCTTGTCTTACCCAGTTCTAAACTAGTTAGTTCCTCACATTTCGAGATAACGCGTTGGTCAATAATCACAGGGAAGAGTCAATAAATCAGTTGACGACAACACTATTTGCAACACACCTCTCTGTCTTCACTATTTAAAGTCCTCAATCGCTTCTTCTAAACTGGTTCGACAGAGTCCCTCAGAAAGAAAAAAAAGATTAAGTTATTTGATATCAACCGCCGGTGTCAGGCAGACGGTGTGAAAGCAAATATTTGGCATGTACTTTAGTAAATGGTTGGAAATTGCAATGACAACGTCAAGAGCTGCCGCTCTGCCCTTCTTTCTAATCCCCACTGCAAACATGTCAGGGCCGGTTTGATCGCCGTGACATCTTTTTTTAATCCACACAAAACCAGCAGAACACTGGGTACACACACTCTTTTGAAAAGGCAGAACATGCCTGTGGTATGATATCATGCCTGACACATGCGAGAAACTTCTACCACCAAAGTTGTTTCGCCTATTTAGTTGAAAACTTTAGTGTTTGTGGTGAAAACGAATGAATTTGGGATCAGTTATTCAGTGATTAAGGGAGGAAAAGAAGAGAGTGCAGGCAGGGTGGAGAATACCGAAGAATCACGTGTCAAATCAGTGTTTGTGGCCCTCAAGACAAATTGATGTTATTTTGTGACTTATTTATATAGTCTTTAAGATAAGTAAAAGAACATATATAATGGTTAAAGAACATTTCAATAACAGTAAAGTATAAGTAGTACCTGTTACAGAACATTTTGTTTTGGGCCCTTGTGTGATTGAGTAAGAGGCCCCCTGTTTTAACTTTTCAATGAGATAGTTATTGGTACGATGTCACTTCCTTTTTTTTGGCCCCCCCAATAGTTTTGAGTGGCCCTTGATCATGTAAAGGACTTGTTTTTTTTAAACTGAAAGACACATGAAGGTCAGTATTTAAGTAAAGATTATAAGGATATTTGTAATAGAAAACTTTAAAAGAAAACTTATTTTTACTGTAATTTTGATGTTTTTATACACTAAATAAGTTATATGTTGTATTTGCCAGTGTTGTAAAAAACAAATAAATAAATGAAATAATATGAATTACAATAAATAAAATACAATGAATTAAAATAAGAAGCATAACCATAAAATGGTATTTAAAAAAATAAGGAAACATTAATAATAAAATAAAGTACATTACATTATACATTTACAATGTATAAAGATTCAAATGCAAAAAAGACAAATTTCAAACCACAAAGATGCTCAATCCTGTTTAGGCTCTTGTTTCCAGTAATAAACTGTTAATTTAAACTTTTTTTTAAAAGCAAACCACCCAAGCTGAATTTGGGGGGTTTAGTTGAAGTTAGCATTTTCATGTAGCTCGATGAGCTAAAAGTAAAAGTTCCCATTGACTTGAGCTGTGTATCAAATCGCGTACTTGCATACCTAAACTTAGTATTTTTAGTGCATAAGTGCGTGTCAATTCTTAGTATGTGAAATGTAGTGTGCACACTAAATTGTCACTAAAACGCCCACAAAACTGAGTATAGATCGATGGACACTTTCTACCCTAAACGGCTCCATCTTAGTGACGTTGTAAATGGAAGTTACGTCATATATATATTTATATATGCATATACTTACAGGTGTATTTTCATCCATTAGTAGGAGGATGACATGTCTTCAGTGCCGATCCCGGCGTAAATATCTCGCCAATACTTCTCATATTTCTTGATCCAAACAAAACGTGCTGCCAGCAGGTGGCGATAGTGTTCCTACAGCTGGTTGAAATCATCCTTAAATAGTAGTAGAAGAAGAAGCTGTCGCGTCATTTCCTGTTAGTGTGTAGCGGCAGTTTTTTATTTGAGACATACTATCTGTCGAGAATTTTGAGTACTAGTTAGCACGTACACTATCCTGATGCATACTAACCTCCAGTGCACTAAGAGAAGTATGTGATTTGAGACACGGCTCTGGACACATCTGTCAAGCGTTTCTCGGAGAATGTGGCGTGTTAATTTCCGTAAAGATTCACGGAATAAATCAATGAAAACGAGAGTTATTGATGCATTTAAACCGGGTTTTGAAGGTATAAGTAGATTTAAATTGAATTGGAAAAGTTTCTGACAAACTAAGTGTTTAGAGGGATTTCCCCTGTAATCCTTAAAAATGCCTGAGTGTGTGGAAGGTGTATCTTCCCTTCAATTTCCTCGTGTTTTCCGTGTCTTTTCTCATCAAAAATACCTTTTTTTTTCCCCCCTCTCCAGACTCGGAGAAGCAGGGGGTGGGCGAGGATTCTGCGGCGCAGCATGCAAACGGAGGATGTCGTCTGAGTCGGGCCTCGCTGCTCCGTCCGGAGGGATGACGGCTCTGCGGTGCTCGCTGTGGATCTGCACCTTCCTGCCTCTGTGCGTCACGGCGGCCAGACTGCCCACCTCGCAGCCCACAGGTGCGTCAGCGCTCACCACCCAAATATGCCGTCGACGCTTTCATCGCACGGCCCATTAAATGAAGAGAAACTAGTGGTTCATCGTCGTTTTTAAATACAATCACCTGCTCTTATTGTCTGCGTTTATATTTGCTTCTAGAACGAAAGATTCTTGTGTTGTTGATGTGCTTTTTATTCTCCGGGAGAATTTAATTAGACTCTTGGTTCGCTGAGCTTCGCACGTTTTCCCGTCTTTGTACTCGGAGCAGAGAAATACACCGAGATCAGGCCAAAGTAAACGGAGAGCGTGTTTGCTTTAATCACTCCGTATTGAACAAAGAAAACTAACACAGCAGCATAATCTGTTCTGAAGCGTTCGCCAACTCTTTTTTTCTTTCTACTCCTCTACTTTTTCACTTATGTTTTGATTTATTAGAGTCTTTACGCGCCTCGTTGCCGTCGGTAATGTCAGGGAAATGTTCGCTTAACGACACTTTTTCTACCTCCTGGACATTCGCGTGTCACTTCTTCAGTGTTTTTACACATTCGTCGAACTAAAAGGGATTTTTTAATGATTATAATTCCATTTATTTGAAACTCAACGTGTTTGTGTAAATTTCCTGATTTGCTCCTACTTTCCAAAGATTAATTTGTAACTCATTTACTAAAATATGACCCTTTATTTTGGATGTTGGTAAAAATACAACAATAATTACAGCTGCCAAGGAGGGTTGTATCTGATTTTCTGTCATTTTGTGATTAGATTTCAATTATTTAGAAAATAAAATATAATAAAACTAATACCATCTGGATTGAGTATTGTTTTTGAAGGATTTCTCGGCTTGTAACTGCTGTAGCAAACAAGCCTGGCTATGTCTATTTGTCTCTTTATAGCGGCTATCCATTGTTTTTCTATATATTGTGACGTATTGTATCTGTCGTATAGTGTTTTCAAACTTTTCGTGGCTTGGTATTGTATTGTGTCTTTTTATCGTATTGGGTTTTTTATCGTATTGTGTTTATTGTATCGTAACATTTCTTTCCATCGTATCCATTTATTGTCTTTCTATAGTGGCTATCCATTGTTTCTAGACAGTTCTGTTAGAGCTGGACACAGGCGCTGATGTAGACGACAAAAACGGAAAGAATCAAAAAGGGTTTAATCACAATAGTTCATATAAAAGCAAAAACAAAGTTCAAGTGACCATGTACCACTGAATAAAACGACATAAAAGTAGGCTTAGACACAAGGAAGACAACAATACTAAGAACAATAAAAAATGTAATCCACAGCGAGAGAATAGGGAACATACATACTAGGGAGGTGATGATAATAATCTGGCGCCTGTTGCCGCAGGAGAGGTGCATTTAAGATCTGCTGCTGAGGTGGTGATTGTGTGACGAGCTGCAGCTGCTGTCAGAGCAACAGGCGCTATGGAACTACGGAAACAAAACAACACACTAAACAAGTTTTAAAATAGATATGAGACATTTTATCGTTTAACGTTTCTTTCTATCGTGACCATATATTATTTCTGTGTATCATGTTCATCTATGATATAGTGTTGTTCTATCATATCATGTATATCGTGCCTTTTTATCGTAACATTTCATTCCATCGAATCTATTAATTGTCTTTTTATCGTTTCCATACATCGTGTCCGTCTATCCTATTGCATCCATCATTTAGTGTTTTTCTATCGTATCTATTCATTGTGTCTTTCTATCGTTTCTATATATCCAGTCCATCTATCGTTTTGTGTATTTTTATCATAACGTTTTGTATCTATCTTTCGATCGTATCTATTGTATCGTATCAATCTTTATGCCTGTAAAAACAACATGTATGATTTCGGGGGCATCAATATTTTAGATTTTTTCAGATTTAAAGTTAAACTTAAAGCATTATAAACTTTCAAATCCCATCATGCACAGCAGCAGTTGATCCCCTTCAACTGTGAACACATTAATTGAACGGTAAAAATATATGTGCTTTTAACTTCGACTTCCCCCAGAGCCTTAATGTGCTTTTTTTGTTTTTTTTTATGAGTGATTAGTGTGTGTTTCACTCCTGGTGGTGGCGCCCCCGATCAGTGTCGCTCTAAAACTCACAGTTACAAGAGACATGTTGTGATTGTGTTCGCCTGATTGCTCTCCCTGCTGGGAGCCTTCGCAGCCCATCATGTTTGGCATCAGCTGAAAGCCGAGTATATTTTTTTTAAAACCCTCTGGGTGGTTTTTCATACCCACCCCCCCCCCCTCGACCTGTGTACATGCTCGGTATGTATCCTTGTTAAAGTATTCTGAGCGGGACGTCGTCTGAAGTGTGAAGAAAAACAAGGGATTTTGAGTAAAGAAAACTTTATCAAATGACGACCTATCCCTGACTTGATAATAATCAAGTTTTTTAATGAACGAATGAGTAACAAAGTGGACAGGCAGGTTGCCGGTACAACTCTGGCCCTCGGCCCACTCTTTAAATTTCACAGATGGATGAGCAGCAGGAATAAAAAACGACAGTTCTTACAAGCAGATGCGTTGATTTTCCTGTCAATCACCACGTCAGCAGGAACAAACCTGTTTCCTTTTAGGTTTCTTTCCGTTTCACCGACTTTTCTGTTCCGTAGGTGAGTGGATCAATGTGTGTTGTTGTTGTGGCCCCCGAAGAAGTTTATTTTAGTGAGTGCAAATGAAAGGCATGCAGATGAAAGGCCGAGAGGAACAAGAAGAAAAGGGCGATAATTAAAGACCAGGAGCAGGCAGTGCTCGTCCAAATATAGATCCAGATAAACAAATGACACACGACGGCGACTTGTCATTTTGAGAGAATATTTCCAGCTATTTTGCTGACTTCGTTGAAAAATAAGGCTCGTGAGGCTCGACCGTCTCTTTTTTATGACATCACAATACTTGAGACACATCATCAGACATTAAGAAAAAAAAAAATATATTAATAGAGTAGATCTATTAACCTTTTTTATTGGAAAATAAAGGATGTTATAAAGGTAAACAGCCTTTTTAAATCAAATTATTTGAAAGAAGAGAACATGTCACTCCTGTTTATTTATACATATAAGTTCTTAGGTAAGTAATTTATATTTGTAGTGCGCTTTTTCCAGACCAGGGTCAATTGTTAAACAATCAAAACAATACTCAATAAAATACATACTTTAAAGGTCAAGACAACACCATATATATGTATTGATGCTAAATGCTAAAGCTAACGCAACAAACTATAAAAATCCATTTCAGACAATAATTTGAATAAAACATTTTTTCTGCCTAACACATATTACCAATATGGTATTTGAAATTATATATTTCTTATTTAATTTACAGGATTTCAATTGATAAAAATAGAGAAAGATAAGAAGTGGCTGAAGCTAACTGCAGCTAGCATTGCTAGCAAAAGTATAGCACTTACTCTTTACATTACTGTAAAAAAAACACTTAATATAATAGTGTTAAAGAGCAAATAAAAAGTATAAAATTGTGTGGGAACTTGAGACCTTGGCCCCTACCAGGTTTTGAGTGCTGAAACATTAAGGAAAATGTTTGATTTAATCTGTTGCAGTTGCAGTACATTATGGGCTTTGAATAAGCAGTGGGTTCTTCAGGTTTTTATTGCAGAATAAATATTTTTAAAATATTTATTATTTATTGCCTAATGCGTCCATAAATACACTATTAAGAGAGCAAAAGAGAGTTCCTTGGAAAAAAAGATTCCTCTAGATAGAAAAGAAACTTTTAAATGTTTCATTCCCACATTAAAAAAAAATCTTCTTTTTTTGATTTATCGATACTATTAAAGGTCTGTGTTATTGGTTCCAAACTCGCTTCTAAAATATTCGAAGTGCTGTGGGACAGCTGAAGATCAGTGGGTCACCGTCAGCCTCTGGCTTACGCACCAAACTTGTCTTTGGGCCAGAGCGAGGGATGAATTATTACACCTCATTAATGCCCTTTGAAACCATCGCTGCATGTCAAGCCATGAATTATGGATTCAAATCCCGATGTGCTCACGTGGAAGGCATACGACTGACTGACACATCTGAACCCTTTTATTGTTCACTTTGAAAAAAAAAAAAGAAACTATCTTTAACATTCAGGCGAACACAAGCATTACAATGGTGAAGGTTCTTGAAGGTTCTTGAGCCGCCGGCTGACAGCGATGTTGACACACGGAGAAGGTTTCATTGCAAAAGCTCCCCTTAAGGAAATCGCTGAGATACTTAACAGATAAGACGTGTATACAAGAAACAAAGAGCGGCGTTGTGTTCTTTTCAGGTTGTGAATTGTTGTGACTTTTTAGTTGATCGCTTCATGAAAGGTAACTGTATCCAATTCAAATGATACTGCATGTTGTTGTATCATTTTAGGAATTTAATGTAATATAAGGCTTCAATTTACTAAAACCTTTACCTGTATCAAGTGACCGAATCTCCCGTACCAACTTGGCTAGCTATTTACATAACATTAACTAGCAATGGGCTAGCGATCGACACAATTTCTGCTAGCAATTGGGTACTGAAGGACATAAAGCTATTTAGCAATTGGCTAATAATTACATAATGTTAATTGGCACTTTGCTAGCGAAGGAAATATGCAAACTAACAACTGGCTAGTTACATATGTCAACCTGCAATTGGCTACTGTTGACATGGTTTTAACTAGTAGTTGGCAGGCTATAGGTTAACATAATGCTAACTAAAATTTGACAAGCAATTTGCATAATTCTAACTAGCAATAGGCTAGCGATTGAAATAATGTTAACTAGCAATTGACATGTGATGACATAATGTAATTGGTTATACATTTTTATAATGCTAGGTAGAATTTGAAAAGCGATGTGCATAATGCTAACTAGCAATTGGCTACCAAACGACATAATGCAAACCAGCAATTGGCTAGCAAACAACAAAATGCTAACTTGCAATTGGCTACCAAACAACATAATGCTAACTTGCAATTGGCTACCAAACGACATAATGCCAACCAGCAATTGGCTAGCAAACAACAAAATGCTAACTTGCAATTGGCTAGCAAACAACAAAATGCTAACTTGCAATTGGCTAGCAAACAACATAATGCTAACTTGCAATTGGCTACCAAACGACATAATGCTAACTTGCAATTGGCTAGCAAATGACATAATGCAAACTAGCAATAGCTAGCAAATACTGAAGATTTTTTTAGTAAAGGGTCAAGTTCTCCTCCGAGGCCCGTTGATAGATGTTGACCAGACTTTTGTGTGTTTTCAAGTCTTCAGTTCGAATGTGTTTTGTTGCAAAAACAGATGGTAGTTTGTAAAGAGTCCAAGAAACACAAAGACCGAGACCGACCATTACTCAACTGATCCATTCTCACCATCATTAAACACAAACATCAACCTCAGTCTCCACATGAGTCCAGACATTTTGGACGGTGTAATTCCTTCACGCCGAAGAAAGAAAAACAAGATTTGCATTTGATGGTCCACATCACCAAAAATAAAAATATAAAAAAACGCTGCTCAAACAGCCGTTTCAAATTGACTTTCTTTTCTTTTTTTTTTACCCCAGACAATAAGTGCAACAGGATTTCTATTCCTGAAGATATATCACGACAATAAGTGGTTCTCATGCTGCAACTTTTTTGCAGTTTGCTGGCTCGGGTCCACGGAAGCGCTCGATCTCTGACCACTAATCAGAAGCAGAAGCACTTCTGTCTGGCTCTGCTGCACCCAATTTACATTTCTGTGAATAGAAGCAGGATAGATGCGGCGTGTGTGGGAATGAAGGGCAGGTGTGTTCCTGATTTATTTGTTTCTCAACCTTTTTTTTTTACCTGCACCTCATTCTGGAGTTTATTCTTTCGATCTTGTTTGGTCCTCATCTTGGAGGAGCAGGTTTAATTAAACTGTGTTTTCCATCTTTGTCTGGTGGGGTCTCCCCTCACACCCCTCTGTGCACATCTGTTTCATCCCCAGACTGATCCACCCAGGGCAGCTGACACATCCAATATTGAAAACCCCTTGCACGGGCACCCATCCCCCCTGCCCTGATGTTGTTTGGCCAGGGGAGTCGAAATAATAAACCCTTGTGTTGTCTGTGGCACAATAGAAGACGCTGCTAGAACCATATTTTCGACGCTAAGAAAGGATGACGTCAAACTGATTGAAACGACAAAATGTTGTTAAAAATTAAGATAAACTGTGTTGTCTAAACTGTTTGTTTGCCTTTTGAGCCTCTCACCCTAAGCAGCTGGGACAGCTGCACTCTTTATAAGACAATAAACAAGCACTTTTGTTATTTTTATTAATTATTCTTTCAGTTTATATAGTTAAATTTGAAGAATTTTCGTTGGCTTGTATGGCTTTTATTGGCAGCCGCTCACGCACCAAGCTTTGTTTAGAACTACTTTTATATACAAAAGCACAATTTAAAACTCGATGAAGAGCTTTAAAAACTCACCGCAAGTTTTGGGCCAAACAACATATTGTGTAAAACTGTGATTAAAAGTTTTTTTTTTTATTTGTCAGTAGGGGTCTAAGGAAAAGTCGATGAAGCAATAAACATCGCAATATATTTTTTTATATACTTTATCGAAATTCAACAGCATTGTATCAATTTTATTTATACCTTTTTTTAACTTTCAATAGTTTTTTAATTTTTTATCATAATTCTTTTATGGTTTTTGGTTTTTTAAATACAATTATCTAATATTTCGGTGTTTGTTCATTTTTGTGTTGCAATTAAACTTGATGCTAGGTGGCCACAGTCATTATGTCCTCCGCAGTCAGAGGAAAACTGAAATCCTGTGGGATCCTGGTGATGACTGAGGACGAGAGGATACAGTCACTTTCAAAAGCTGATGTTAGGACTTATTTTAGTTTCAAAACCAATGAAAGCAGTTACGACTTTGTCAAGAGTCATGTGTAAATTCTGCAACACCAGAGTAAACTACTTGACAATACTACAAATATATCCTTACTACAGTATCGCAATATCACCAGATTCTAGAATACAAAATACAACACCTACTCTTACGAGTTATGTGCAGGTGACTTTTCTAGAAGCGATTACAATAATGATGAATATATGCTTGTGATTTATTATTTCGTTGCTAAGATACTTCATGTATTATTACTTATGTTACAGCTGTTACCACATTGCTAGAGTCCATACTTGTCTCACATGTTCATAACCGACAAAACTTGTAATACAACAACGTGAGCTCTACTTTGCTTTCAACAGTCAGACTAGAAATAGGTTGAAAAGTAGGGTGATGTATTCCACCCTCGAAAATAAAGACACTTCCGTAGACACGCATTTTAAATGATGTATACTTTCAGCTACTTTTTAAAAATATGATCAATCCCAGATGGCTCTTGGAGATATTCGTCTCCATTAAGGCGTTCATTTTCTCCCCCTAACTCCACTGTGCTAAAAATAAAAGCCAGCCCTCACAGCGCTCTCTGTTCCCAAACCAGTGGCAAACAATCCAACAACAAATGGACTTTTTTATTGAAGGTAATTAGGTGTTTGGTTGCTGCGAAGATTAGACTGTTTCTCAAACGGGAGGAAAATACTTTCCACATTTCAGTGATTGTTTCCAGATTATTAGCGTGGGACTGAAGCTGGAGATATTTGTAGTACAAATGTGTTTTCGTAAGAAATAACGTTTATCTTGAATCAATGAAGGTCTTTCGTGTGCGCTTTAGACAGTTTACTAAAAACAATCAGAAGGACGCTTCCAGGGCCTCGGTTTTTGATAACGTGAGTGTGAAACACTTTTTCCATGTTCAAAAGTTTTGTTGCTACTTTAATTTATCATCACAAAAAAAATGTTTTTAAGCCTGGTAGTCCTTGTAGCGTTTCGGGTGTAGTTTTAATGGGCAAAGAGATGTATAAATTAGGGGTGTTTGAAAATATTGATACCTTTATACAGTATATCGCAAAATTTATTTCCGAAATACTGTAATGATATTCAACAGCACTTTTATCTATAGTTGTGTAATGGCTTAAAGTAAAAAAAAAAGTGTTCCATTTATTTCTTTTTTAAATACATGCAATGCAAATATTTACACTGTTTAGCTGTGGAGGTTCTTATGACTGCTGCTCTCTAGAAGCCGGAAGTTTGATTGCAACACAAAAAAAAGAATAGAATCCTGCTAGATCCTGGCAATGACAAGGACAAGAGGATACAGTCGACTCCAGCAGCTTTTAAAACCGATGTTTGGACATATTTTGGTTTGAAAACAAATTAAAGTAGTTACGACTTCGCCAAGAGTCATGTGGTCTGTAAATTCTGCAACACCAAGTACTCGACAATACTACAAACATATCCTTGTTCTTCTGGTCTTGCAATATATCGTATCTTTGCGCCTGTATCGTGATACGTATTTTATCGCCAGTATCTTACCAACACACACCCCTACTAAAATATTTACTAGCTGAAACATCATCACAAGGGAAAGTTTGGTACCTAGTTTTGCTTTTCTAAGGGTCTAAAGAACATATTGCTATCACTCTCTATCTATCTATCTACTCATCTTGTATAAATCAAATTGAAATTAGGGCTATTTGAATTTTCACAAGGGGCTGCCCCCTAGTGCCCCCACACAATTCACAACATAAACTGAAACCCTGTAAATCATTCTTAGTTATTATGTAATACCCAGTTTAAGATTAAGATCAGGAACACATACACACATGGACATGCATACAATATACTTTTTTACACCCATTGATTTGAAGTAAAGTGCACTTGTTCAGATGCAGTTGAGGCTGCTAACTTTATAAATCTTCTACATCCCTGGTTGTCCTCATATTGTTCATTTCCTATTTAAATAAAAACCTTTGGCAATTCAAGCCTTCATTAGTCAGTGGACAACAGCAATTAGTCTTCTTCAATTCAGCCAACGGATTCTTTACCGCTCTCTATGTCGGGGAAAAGAAAAAAAAGAAAAGAAACTGCACCGGCTGCCAGCCATTTGGCAAACCCTACTGCCTCTCGACAAGCCAAAGTCGTACGACCTTCAAACAGGATCCAATGCATCCCCCCAAGAACCACCACCAACCGTCCACTCCTCTGTGCATAAAAAGCACATTTCTCTTCCTCCATTTCACAGCTATGCCAATAGTAAATCCTTAACCCCCCCGAGCGCTTTCTCTCTTCCTTTTTATGCGACGGGCAAAGAGAAAACCCCTAATCTCTGTTTAATATGGTTTGGCCGGATGTAAATACCTTGGGACAATGGCCTTAATCTGGGCCAGCCTGACAACCTCACACCGGTGTGGAGAAGCCTGCCAAGACGGGCCGCCGGAGAAAAGAGTGATGGCTCGGCCGAGATCAAGAACCGGAGGAGAAAGGACAAGAAAAGGGGGGAAAGGGAGGGCTTCCCCCAGCTTGTTGCCCCTTCTTCTTTGCCAAGCTCTATCAAAAGGGTCCCCTCGCAAAAAAAGCAAGTTAACCATAGACGTTAGCGCTAAACATCCCGCCCAGGCCTGTGCCAACCGCCCTCCCCCGTCTTCCTCCCGGCGCGCCGGGATGCTAACAGGCATCAGACGCTACTGTACATCCATCTTGGCCGATTGCCTTCGCTCCCTTTCATACCCTCATCGTCGCCCCCCGATTTCACCGTCCTCCCCCAAAAAAAAGGGCTGGGTCTCCGGTAATTGCCATTCCAAAGACGAACTGGCCTAGTTTCAATTCAGGAGACAAAGTGTAAGAAGCCCACAATGGTCAGGATGTCTGGAGTGTGCGAGGCTCTGCGTTTACAACATAATCACACTTTTGCAAACAACGCGGAGGAACCAATCCGATTAGATGTTCTTAACCGGTTTCAAACGTACGGGTTTAAGACGACTGGATGTTAATCTGGAGGGTGGGAGTCCTTGAAAAATCTGTTTTTTTGGGGGAGGTTTATTGATCTGATGTCAAAAGACACTAAGACTTTGGATGATGAAATAGTGCTCGGTCAGCACTTTTGTTGGGAAACGATCTAGAGATCAATACGATTGATCCACTCTGAGGGAAGGAAGTTGACTTCGATGAGTATAAATGATTGATATTAAAGTCAAAGTTAGGAACCAGCGGCTGAAAAATGTCTTGTAATAAAGGTTTGAAATCTTTCGATGACCCTAACATGGACACTGGCGAGAGTTGAAGGACGGACTCCTGATCTAAAAGACCGAAACACAAACATGCACAACCCCCGACCCTTATTCAGCAGGTTTTTTCCAGTCACGACCCTAACCCACGTGTGAACTCCTATATCAGTGGCGTCCGGAGATTGAGACATCAGCTCTATTTGATCGAAGCTAAGACACGTCCCGCGAGTGACTTATCTCAAAAACATATGTTGTAATGTTGGACGTCCAATTTTTAAACCAATTGAGTCCATTTTTGTTAACAAAAACAAATTTTAGTCTGGTTTTAATTAAAGAAAATTCTATTTAAGTCCCTTTTTAGTGATTCCAAACACACTCAATTCATTCAAAAGTAATTTTTTTGGAACAATTTCACAAAAATACATATCCATGCATATATATTTTTTATTTAATATTTAATATTTTATGACGAAAATGTCTATTTGTCATATTTCTTTTTTTTTTTTTTTTTACAGATAATATAACGAACTACTGAGCAATAACTGTTCTCCCCTTATACTGGGAAAGTAACAAAGCTATTGATACATGCTGGACTTCAGTAAAGATTTGTTTTTCCAGGATGCCCTTTTGGAAGTTTTTCATAAAGGCCTAAATGTTTATTTGCAAATATAAACACAAGTTTGAATGATGCTGTTTTTTAAGGCAGATCAAATTGAAACGTTTGTATTAAAAGAACTCAAGCAAAACAATAACCTTGGTTCTATGAGGGCACGCCACCCTTCGCCCATAGTTTATAATATAAACCGACTCAGAAGCACATTCTTAGGAAGCATCATAATTATGGAAATCATCTTTCTTTAGAATCTTTTAAATATAGTATGAATTCCATTAAAATTGGAAGGATTTACATTTCTAACGGGGTCTTCTGCCCACCACCCCACGCCCCTAAAACTTTCATAATTATCATGTCAAAATGTTAAACAGACTAAATGTGTCCAGATGACATAAACTAATGACTTTCGACTCATTCTGTGAACGTTAGTCAACTTGTCACGTCATATTTTAAACAGTATTTGCCTCCAACCATGATCCAGGTTTTGGACCTCCTGCTGCCTGACACAACGGCCGCCTTGGTGATGGATTCTAAGACTTTACCACTTCCTGGTCTTCCAGGATCCCTCGCTCAATCTTGTGTGTGTGTGTGTGTGTGTGTGTGTGTTTGGCAGTGTGCGTGTTGGTGAGGCATAAAAAAAAGGCAGACATGGAAAGGCCTTCCAAATAAAGGGGCCTTTTCATCCCCGAGGCCACAGCATGCCTGCCGGCCCCTGGGCAAGTTTGTGGAGGATAAATAAACCTCTTCAGACGCGCTGAAAAAGATGGAGCCAGTCGCCCATTCACGAACAGCCCGTCCCTGTATCTCAAAGAGGGATTTTGTGTTATTTTAAAGGGCCATTTGTTATCATATTTAGCCACGGGGCGTAAAGGGGCCTCTTGATATATGGAGTGAACACAAACGTACAAACAAGTCTGACGGTCACTCGCACAGATACGCACTCTCGCAGGAAGTCACAAGGTCAAGCTCACCAAACATGTTAAAAATAGTAGCCATAAAAAGGGTGTTTTACTTGGACTATATGGTGCATTTCAAATCCATAAAAATCTTCTCCGAAATCAGCCTTATGTATTCATTCTGGCTGTACTTACGAACCTTGAGCAGTTTTAATTTTTACTCCAGGCTCCAAAATCTGTTGTTATGTTTGTAAGCTATGAAGCAGCATCTCTAGGATCCGTAGTATTACCCCGCAATGGGGCTGTGCCCTTAATCTGCAATGTGCCTTGGTATTATTCCGCGATGTGCCTTGGTATTACTCCGCGATGTGCCTTGGTATTAGTATCTGCGAGGCTTCGTGATACTTCCATGTAATCTGCTGCGGTATTACTTAGCGAGGCACTGTAGTATTACTCAGTAAGGCACCATAGTATTTCCACTCAAGGCACTGTGGTGTTACCCCGTGAGTGATCGTAGTGTTACTCCACAAGGCGCCATAGTATTTCCACTCAAGGCACTGTAGTATTACTCAGTAAGGCAACATAGTATTTCCACTCAAGGCACTGTGGTGTTACCCCGTAAGGCATCGTGGTATTACTCCACAAGGCACCTTAGTCGTTCAACTTCAGGCGATGTGGTATTACCCTGCGAGGCACCGTAGTATTACTCTGCAAGGCACCACAGTATTTCCATTCCAAGCGCCCTTGTATTCCTCTGCAAGGTAACGTGGTATTACCCTGTGAGGTGGCTTAGTAATACCCTGCAAGGCAGCATTTTATTACTCTACGAGGCTCCATGGTATTATTATTATCTCTGGTATACTATAAAACCCCCACTGGGTTTAATGTGCCTTATTATCCGGTGCGCCCTTATAGTCCCAAAAATACTGCAGACGTTTATAATTTTTCAAAATAAAGGCGCCCACGCAGTGGAATTTCAGGGACTCCACTGTCTGAGCTCAAAGGCGCTGCAGGACTCCGATAATCACGTCCTATTTTAAAACACCTTCCAACCGCAAATTGCATTTGCATTTCAAAGAGCGACATCTGAAGCATCAATAGTGATCAAAAACAAGCTTTTTTCTGTCTTTTGTCTGACAGTGGAAACATTTTCTTGTTTTAATTTCATCTGGTCCATTTTGGAAAATGTCACGTGTGGGGGGGCCTCGGGAGGCGTAAACATTGGTCACCGAGGCCCCGATAGAACGATCAAAGAGAATACATTCCCTTTTACTGCATCATCACTTTTATTGAATCCTCACTGAAACTGGATGAGTCGAGAAAACGGGAGCAAACCGGGACGTTTGAGAAAATTCCCTGACAAAAAAAAAAACGAGTCGGGGGGACGTCTATAGGTCAGAGCTCCTGAAGAAGTCTTTAAGTGTCCAGGAGTACTATGAGTCCCCGGAGACCCTTTAATCTCCGTCATCAAGTCCATTTATCCAGCTTTAAGATCCGAAGAAACACTCTGGCTTTCTTTCCACGTTGGTGAGAGTCGAAGGTAACGCATTAGCGAGCTGTTCATGCTGCGTTTGAATTTATGTTTCGTGCACCAGTGCCTCTGTGTTTTTCTTCTCTTGAATGGACCTGCTTGTTCAGAGAATAACACTAGTATATAGTTTCACTGGAAGACGCACTTTTTTTTAAAAAGTCATGAGGATTATCACGAATAAATAAAGCCAAAGAAAAGGGTTAGATAAAAAGCTAAATAAAAGTTTGGCCCTATAAGATAGACATACCTCGTCCCTTACACTCTGTGTAGAAAAAGTATTTTGTTCATTATATTTCGTTTTTAATTTGTTTCCATCTTTTCATCTGTAAATATTCGTTCTCCCTTAAAATAAGTTAAATCCAATAAAACTTTTTGTAATTAATTACTTTTAAATAATGTTTCAGGTTGTAGTAAAATATGAGTACAGCTAAATATCCATAATCTATCAATATTAATCATCACTGTATTAATATTAAAATTGTGGGGTTTTTTTAAGATGTATAATCGACATGCAAATACTCAGGGTGTTTGTTCATGTTTTGTGTTGCAATAAAACCTCTGGCCGCTAGATGGCAGCATACATAACGTCCTCCGCAGTTGAAGCAACATTGAAATCAGATCGCAGCGATGACTGAGGACGAGAGGATACAGTCGACTCCAGCTCCAAGTTTCGACATATTTTGGTTACAAACGAAAGTAGTTACGACTTTGTCAATTAACACCAGAGTCAAGTACTTGACAATACTACAAATATATCCTTGTTACTACAGTATCACAATGTATCGTATCGTTGACCCTGTATCGCGGTATGCATCGTATCACAACATTTTTGCCGATACGCAACCGTAGTCATATTTTTACGTTTTTGCAATCGATGTTTTATTACGACAAATTGGCAACAAAATAAAAGTAACTTCCGCATTCGCCTCGGATCATAATTGGTCGAGCACATCTATAATGGACATCACCTATAGTACGATGTGAGTCTGGATCCGAGTCTCGCCCCAGGGGGGGGGGCTCCAAATTTTCGGAGATCTCAGTCAGAGATCCGGCGACTTTCTATTCCCTCCACACGCTTGGGAATGCTGGTATCCAGCCCGGTGTCGCAACAGTGGGTGTGTTGTTGGACATCAATCACACACTTAACACACCTCACGGTCTTTACAAAGGCTCACGTGGGTGTGTTTCAACACACTTGTTGAAAGACCAATGGGGCGAGTTCTGGCGCCGCATTGTTGCACGTGTGTCAGCATCCCTGTGCGGTAACCCAAAAAAAAATCTAACCCGCTCTACTTTTTGTGTCTCTTCAGAATCCGTGTCCAGCGAGGTGCCCTCCCTGGAGGACTATGTCCTGGGCATGGGCGACACGCTAGACACGGCGTGCGATCTGGACGACCCGTCCGAGCGCGTGGTCTGGTATAAAGACGGCGCCGGCCTGGTGCCGACCAACCGGACACGCTTGGGTCAGAGGTTGCGGATCATCAACGTGTCGTACGAGGACTCGGGCGTCTACTCGTGTCGACTGGCCCAGAGTAACGCGCTGCTCAGCAACTACACCGTGAGGGTGACGGGTGAGTGGAGATGAATTCTCTTTTAGTCGATGATTGATGATGAGGGCAGTTTCATAAGTCATAAGTGGGCGGAGCTATATAAACCAGAAGTGTATATATGAGGGTGTAGTAGAAGATGGAAGCTATTTATTTTAATTTTGCCGCAATAATTGTCTTTATTGAGGCAATGAATCAACTTCAGTGTCTTAAACTCTTTTGCAAACATGGAAATAACTTTGAGAACTATGGCAGTTGCTGTTAATAAAACAATGTGAAAAGTTAATGTTATTGGCAAAAAAAGCTGTAAAATGATGACTTTATTTTCTTCTTAAATAGATTTATTCATCATTTTGTATAAAAATCATGTAAGGAATCATTTGTTTTTTATTTTTTAAATCATAATTTGAGTTAATTTCCTCCTTTTCTTTTAAAATATGACAACTTTAGAGCACTTGAAAAATCTCTGAAAACGTGTTCCTGTTTTTTACATTTCAATCTGCTTTGAATTTGACTGTGTTGGTACTTTTATTATATATTTTGTCTGTCTGTAACTAATCGTTGATAGTCTCTCTTAGGTCCCTCTTGAGAATGAGACCTTGAGACTACCTGTATAAATAAAGGTTCAATTAAAAATTAAAAAAAATACAGGAAATACAAAAAAAAAAAAAAGTATTTAAAAGTAAATTAATATCTAGTAAATTGAACCTTTCGGTATAAATAATATTAAAAAAAAAAGATTAGATCAAATATGATTATAATTTATTAAACTTTGGAAACTGAAGCTGTAAAGAGCTTTGGTTTTAGTGTTGCATTATGGGAGGGAGTTTTTGTTCCTAGGATGGAGTTAAAATAAATGATTATAATGAAAAGTTTCATTGTTAATATGCCGTTAAACCAAAAACTCAACACAATTAACCAATCATCATGTTTTTATTTGATTTATTCATTTTATACAACTATTTAACGCCTGTCTAAGGGGGAAATATAAAAAGTGAACAAGCTAAAGATTCCTTTACGACCTGTTTTTGAAGCGCAGCATCCGTTACCAAAGGTTTGTTTTGTTGTTGTTTGATCATTAATTAAAAAAGATGTACCTAAGCTTCGCTCCGGCTGCAAACACACACAAAAACAGGCTTATCACGGAGGCACAGGGCGACTTCTCTCCCGGAGAAACAGCTCCTCCTCGACCAGAACTTCTTTGGGAGTCGAGTGGGTGTTACAGTGTCGGGGTGGTGGGGGGGGGAGGGTGTTTAAAAAGGTCAAAAGAGAATCAAAAAGGCGATTAAAAGTCACAGCTACTTCCCATTTAACCCGCGGACACAAGCTGAGCCTTTTATTGACAACTAGTTAGAAAGCAATTAGCTTGAAACATTTCATCATTGGAAACAGATGGGGTGGCAAGAAATGAGAGTTTGCTCGCTCTTAATTCACCCCCCACCTCCACACACACACACACACACACTCACATAGTGTGTGTTTGGTTGCAAGCTGCGTGGAAATGGTGTTGATCAGCGTCTCGGTTGAAGGCGGGAGGCATGATGCTAGCAAGCACTCAGCAGCTCAGTGGAAGTGCTCTTTGTTTACTTCTTCTGCTCAGCTTATTCTCAGCTCCACAACAAAAAATGTGTTTCCCACTTTTCTTCTGTCAACTGTTGATTTTTCTTTCCAACCATCATTATTCCTCGTGAAGTCAACGTGACCCTGTCTACTGAGCGACTTCTAGTCAACGTTTGTGCATCTGCCACATGTTAAATCTGTGGGCTGGGGATTGTATTGTGTTTTTTTGTTTTTGTTGGTGGTGGTGATTGTTATTCTGTTATAATTGTTGTTATTGTTATGATGCTGCCGTTATTGTCATGTTGTTATTGACTTGATGATGTTGTTGTGATGTGGTGGCTGTTGTTATTTTGTTGTGTGGTGGTTGATATTCTGTTGTAATTGTCATGATGATGGTGTTGTTTTTTGTGATGTGGTGGCTGTTATTATGTTGTGTGGTAGTTGCTATTCGGTTGTAATTTTCATGATGATGATGTTGTTTTAGTGATGTGGTGGCTGTTGTTATTATGTTGTGTGGTGGTTGCTCTTCTGTTGTAATTGTCATGATGATGCCGTTTTTGTGATGTGGCTGCTGTTGTTATTATGTTGTGTGGTGGTTGCTATTCTGTTGTCATTGTCATGATGATGCCGTTTTTGTGATGTGGCTGCTGTTATTATGTTGTGTGGTGGTTGCTATTCTGTTGTCATTGTCATGATGATGCCGTTTTTGTGATGTGGCTGCTGTTATTATGTTGTGTGGTGGTTGCTATTCTGTTGTCATTGTCATGATGATGCCGTTTTTGTGATGTGGCTGCTGTTATTATGTTGTGTGGTGGTTGCTATTCTGTTGTCATTGTCATGATGATGCCGTTTTTGTGATGTGGCTGCTGTTATTATGTTGTGTGGTAGTTGCTATTCTGTTGTCATTGTCATGATGATGCCGTTTTTGTGATGTGGTGGCTGTTGTTATTATGTTGTGTGGTGGTTGCTATTCTGTTGTAATTGTTCTTATTGTTATGATGTTGTTGTTATTGTGAATCGGTCCCTGTTGTCGTGTTGTGGTGGGGATTGTTACTCTGTTGTAATACTTGTTATTGTTATGATGATGTTATTATTGTGATGTGGGGTGGCTGTTGTTATTGTGTGGTGGTGATTGCTATTCTGTTGTTATTGTTATGATGATGTTATTATTGTCATAATGATGTTGTTGTGATGTGGTGGCTGTTGTAATTTTGTTTTTGTTGTTATTGTCGTGATGATTTTGTTGTTATTTTGATATAGTTGCTGTTGTTATTGTGCGGTGATTGTTAGTCTGTTGTAATCGTTGGTATTGTTATGATGCTGTTGTTGTTATTTTCATAATAATGTTGTTGTGCTGTGGTGGCTGTTGTTATTTTGTTGTGGTGGTGATTGTTATTCTGTTGTCATTTTTGTCATTTTTATGATGATGTTATTGTCATGATGTTGTTCTTGTTATTGTCCTTATGATGTTGTTATTGTTATGATGTTTTACTTGTATTGTGATTGTTGTGAATGTTGATAGTTTGTTTATTTCTGGAAAACATTTATCTAAAACCTATGTACTTATTTATTTTAAAAGACAAATATCTAATGAAACATTTATGATTTTGTTTCTAAAACTATTCCAAGAAGTTCAAGAGGTCAAGAAAAGTTGAAGAAGAAAATGATTGAATTATGTTGTATGGCTGCTGCTCACACGCCTACACACACTCAGACCTTTCACAAAAACTTAAACAAAACAACTTTCTATATTTATGGTAAGAAAACCAAAACTATGATCAGCAGTTGATTTACTAACCATGTTAAAGGAGAGCCACAATGTCACGGTTCGCGTAATTTAATCAACATAATACAACTCTGTTACCAACTTGTGTTCCGCTGGTATGTTTCGCATGATATCTTGAAACAGTTGTTTTTCTGAAAAAAAAAAAAGTGTGCGTTTGTGTCTGCGCACAGTCACACGAGTGTGCGCCGCTGCAGCGCTAATGGACCCGAACGTCTGTGTAAATGTTTGAGTTGTTATATCGGCGTCCGAGGACTGAAGGCTCATTCATAAGTTTGCCAATGAAACAGTCGACTGTGTCGTGCTGGTGTGCGAGTCGCTGCCTGTGTGAGTGTGTGTGTCTGTGTGTGTATGTGTGTGATCGTACATACGGTTTAATCTCCACTTGGCCGTGACAAATACAACATTCCAGCTTTAATCTTCTTTGTTTCTTCATGTCCCTTGATTTGTAACAAGTGTGGTAAAGTGATTTTCTGCTTTTCTTGAAGGTCAAAACGCCTTCAGATTTATGCGTTGATAGATGGATTTTAACCTCTTTTTTTTTTTTGTCTTGTTTTCGCTCAAGATTCTCTATCGTCTGGTGATGACGAAGACTACGATGTAGACGCGGAGGATGCAGGTAATGAAAATGGTGAATTATTTTGACTTTCTTTCTACTTTAAGATCCTATTAAACACGTTTATTGTTAATCAAGTATATTTCCTTTGATCTACCATTAATAATTGAATAACTAAATACTTATTTAACCAAAAACAAAGCTTTACAAGTCACACTTTAACCTTCTATATGGCTGCGATAGCGTCTCCTTACGCCCTGAGCTTACCAGCGCGAACAAGTGGATCAAAAGATGGTATTCTCAGCAGGTTACACCCTCGGAAAACTCCTCACTGATACAAGCTGCTTTGAGAGTCACGCAGAGTTCAGGTGAACAAAGAACAACGAGAGACTCTTTTCCACAGGCTGCTCACGCTTTACATACTCCCTCGTGTCGAACTGTTTCTCTGGAGCTATAGGAAACGTCTCCTCGGCAAGTATCGGACCTGTCAGACTTCCCGTCGCGCTGCCTTTGTTGCATCAAAAGCAGCCGGTGAAGGTATATTATAGGTGAGGAGAAAGAGCCGACAGGGATTTATAAAAATATATTTTTCTTTTATTGTTGAAGAGGATTTCCTTGAAAGAATATCGTTTATTTATTCTTAAAACAAACGTCAATATTCAATGATTAAAATGATTAAAATAAATAAATAAGGTAGGTTATAATCAAGTTTTATTATCTTAACCAAAAACTTTGAGACATTTGTGGATGGGTTGGAAAATATTCCGTCGATACGTATTACGATACAGGGGCAATGATACGATATCTTGTGATACTGTTGTAACAAGAATATATTTGTAGTTTTTTCTAAGTACTTGACTCTGGCGTTGCATGATTCTTGATGAAGTCCTAACTTCTTTTATTTGTTTTGAAACCAAAATATGTCCATACATCAGCTTTAAAAGCCGCTGGAGTCAACTGTATCCTCTCGTCCTCAGTCATCACCATTATGGAAAGAATATCCTTTATTTATTCTTAAAACACATCAATCATCAATATTCAGCGATTAAAAGAAATGATTTAATCACGGTCATGAGTTCTGATTAATCGCTATTAATCACAAATTTAAATACTTTTTTTTAAAATACATTTTTAAGGTAGAAATATTCTCAAGTTGTACGATACATATCACGATACAGGGTCAATGGTACAGTACATTGTGATACTGAAGTAACAAGGATACATTTATAGTTTGGTCTGAGTACTTTACTTGCGTAAATTTTGACGAAGTCGTAACTGCTTTCAATTGTTTTGAATCTCAAACACATCAGCTTTAAAAAGCCGCTGGAGTCCACTGTATCCTCTCGTCCTCAGTAATCGCCGGGACCTTACAGGATTTCAATGTTCCTTAAGATGCGAAAAACCACAAAACTGAGCAAACACTGTTAATATTTGGATGTTGACTGTCAATTTCAAAACCGATACAGTGCTGTTGAATATATCGTGGAAAAAAAAAACATTTTTCAGTGTTTAACATTAACCTTTGATGGGGTCTCAGACTCAACTGGCCAGAGGTTAACTCTTGTCCAGACGGAGCCACAAGCCGAAGATAGTTTTGTATCTTAATTATATAATAAAAGATTGTTTTGAATCCAAATCTATTAAAGATCATATCGGCGTCGACTTCATCTGTCGACCTCGTCCAGGCAGACGGTTACGAGCGAGACTCTGTGAGAATAATCTCACGTCTGCAGCAGCTTGTTTCTTTTTATTCTCGTCTGTTTGGCAGCGAGGACGTTGGCAGAATCATCTTAACTTGGCAGCTCCGCTCACGCTCCTCCCTCCCTGCTCTTTTTTTTTTTTTTTGAACTGTTGCATACTTTACAGTCCGTGCAAATAAATAACTTTTTCCTCCACGACATTATTCTGCTTAATTACAAGGACTGGCAGTTTTGTCACATGACTCTGTCCTGCTACGAGCAGGATAATTAGTGGTGGTTTAGTGGACATTAAGCAGCGATATGGGTTTTAACGTTTCTGGGCTAATCCCTCTTCTTTTGGCCGGGAAATCGAAGCCTCTCGTGTCATGAGGTAGACTGGCGACCAGAGATTAAGTCCAGCAGTCTAGAGCTGTTTAATGGTATGCGGGACGTGAAGTAAAGCCGCTGCTGTCGTGTCTCTGCCGTCATTAAATGCAACATAAAAGTCAATATTCAAGCAATTAAAATCATGGAAGACGACGTTCTCGCTTAAATGTCAGTTGGTGGAAGATCGTCACGTCAAATTATAGTATTTTCTCAGCTTCGATTATGTACTTAAGATGGAACACGTTTTAAAAACTGATAAAATTAGACGAAAAGTCCAAAAACGTAACAATAAAACATCAAGAAAATGTATAAATGTCGAACAAAAAAGTGCAACCTAAGACTAAGTCAACGATACGATACAGAGCAACAATATACTGTGATACTGTAGTAACTAGGATATATTTGTAGTATTGTCTGAGTACTTGACTCTGGTGTTGCAGAATTTACAGACCACATGACTCTTGAAGACGTCGTAACTGTTTTTTTTTGTTTTCAAACCAAAATATGTCCAAACATCAACTTTAAAAAAGACCTGGTGTCCACTGTATCCTCTCATTCTCAGTCATCGCCAGGATCTATCATGATACAGGGGCAACAACACAATATATTGTGATATATAGTGATACTGTCGTACAAGGATATATTTGTAGTATTATGGAGTACTTGACTCTGATGTTGCAGAATTTACAGACCACATGACTCTTGACGAAGTCGTAACTGTTTTCAAATCAAAATATGTCCAAACAGCAGCTTTAAAAGCTGCTGGAGTCACTGTATCCTCTCGTCCTCAGTCATGGCCAGGATCTCGCAAGACTTCATTGTTCTGTTGCCTGAGGAGGATGTAATGACTGCTGCCATCTAGCGACCGAAAGTTTAATTGCAACACAAAAATTAACAAATGCTTTATCGGCATGTTAAGTTAAAAAAAAAAAAAAAATCAATTTTATACACACTTAAAATATATATATAAAATCAAACAGATAAAAATAAGGAACTTTTTAATGTATTTGTTTTTTTAAATGTCGATAAAGTATTGTGAAAAAAAAATACTTTTGTGTATCAATATTTCTTTACTAGCTCCCCTTTTTGTTAATTTAATACCTTTTTTTTGGGGGGGGGGGTTTATACTAGTTTTTTTTTACCTCTTTTTTGAATGTTTCGAAAAAAAAACACTATCAGGAAATCAGTGAGAAACAGGTGAACAACCTAAGGTCACTTTTCATCTTCTCCAGAAATATGTATTTACATTAATAATAAGAATTGTAAAGTGTTAATCACTTTTAAAATGAAGTTTTTTTTTCTTTAAAACACCAAAATCTACCTTTTAAAGTTGCGCTCGGCTGTTGTGCACGCAGCAGAGTTGTGTAGTCGAAGTGTGTCTGTGGGTTGCCACCAAGATGGAGGAATGTTAACAGTGTAATCTTTGCTGCGTTGCCCAACTATGCGGCGCTGCTGTTTACCCTGGCAGGAGAGCAGAGAGCGGGACCACGGGGCCACGCTACGCTGCTCCGCCGCCACAATTCCCCTCCTCTGTGTTCGCCTCCAGGCCCCCGGGTCGCTCCGGACCCTGCACCTTCAAAGCGTCTCGCTTTCAATCTGTAAAATATCTGCTTGCAAAGTTATGCAACGGAGCCTCCCCTTCGCTTTATGCAACTCTTGTTGCTCAAGTGTCGGGTTTTGCTCAATAGAAACGTCAAGTTGGACCACAGAACGAGAACAGGCAGAGGTGAAGGACAGAAGCAGTACTTTAATAGTATATTTGAATTGGTATTTCATGAGAAACTGCTAAGAAAATAAGTAATCTTTCAGAGAGAAAAGTGAACTGAAATCACTGTTATTGGACTTTCTTTAATGCTGTTATCGTATCTGCACGGTTTTTGGAGGATTTTAAATCCAACATATTTAATAACGAGATTTAATAAATATTTATAGTCATAATACTTGTACGTTTCCAAAAATCTAGCTCTTATTTAAGATGTTTTATTCTTTAAAAAAAATGAAGCAGAACTGATAAGATGAACTAATGATGCTAGCTAGAAATGCTAGCACCTTAAAAGAACTTTGTCCGTACTTACAGTATGTTTACCTAAAAGTCCCAAATAATATATATATATATATATATATATATATATATAATAGTATCAAACTTGAAAAGCTTACAGACTAAATCCGAATAAAAAAAGTTTTATTCTTTTAAAGGGTGAAGCAGAACTGATAAGATGAGCTAACAATGGTAGTTAGCAATGCTAGCACCCAAAAATAACTTTGTCCGTACTTATGTTTACTTAAAAGTCCCAAAAAACAAATATATATATAAAAGGCAAACTTGAAAATCTTACAGACTAAATCCGACCGGGCTAGTCGTTTTTTCGTGGCCCGCAAAAGTTTAAAATAGAATCAAAAGTACGAGCTAATCTTAAATCAGAAACGGCTAGCTAGCCGCCAAAAGTGGATTATGAAGATTAGTTTTGTTTTTACAGGCTTCCTTTGAGTAAAATAGGATTATAATGATTGCAATTAAACTGGACGTAAATAAATAAACACACATTTTAAATGTATTCAGTATGAAAAACAAGATTTTCGCGTCTAAATAAAGATCTGGGATCAGCTCCTCTCACTGCGTGTAGTAATGGGATTATTATCCCTGTAAACATTTCCAGCTCGTCTTCAAACTTGAGCCCCGGGATTGCTATGTGTGTGAATGTGACACTTGTGCTGACCCCTGCGTCCCACTTGTTGATAAGTGCATCTTCTGCATGTGTTATCAGATGTAAACCAAACAACAGTCCAGTATTTTTAGACCGGGCGCTTGGTTTCCTTCCTCAGTTAACCTCCCGACAGGTGGGCTTGACACCGGGGGGACAAGACGTCGCGATAAACCCGGGGATAGTTTTGAGATCCTCTCTCCCCAGTGGGTGATGTTGGACACCTGCCAACGTGTACCCCCCCTTTCCCAGGATCGCCCCGAAATCCCAGTCCACTCCGCTGAGGAAATACCATTCCTCCAATTAGACACGGGACCCGTCCACTAACTAGTCCGCTCGAGGACTAAAAGAACTTATAATAGAACTTCTCACATGCTGGTAGTATCTTAAAGTAGGGTATATGAAATATATAGTATTAAGATCTACTTAAATAGTTGTATTTTATTTTACTAGATTTTTGATTTTACCCATTTAAAAAATGTCTATTTTTCAGGTATGACCTATTATAATTCAATTGAAACTAGATATATTACTTACCAAGTAATAGAGATTTCCAGAATTGCTCCCTTCAAAGATTGTAAGGGGGCGCAAAAGACCCCCCCACTGAAATTTAATTTATATCCAATTTAAAGTGAATTTTTAGAAGCTTTAATACATATTAATTAATGGGAATTTCCAGAATATCACCACCTTTTTTATTTATTGTAAGGGCGCGGAAGACCCCCTGGAAATTCAAATAGGTTCGACTGTTAGATGAAACAAAGGGTCCCCTTAAAAAATAAAAAAGTCTATGTCAATGACATTTACAGTATATTTTATCTATATTAATTATCTATAATTTTAGCTACTTCTATCAACTATAAGGGGGCACAAAGGAGGCAGAAGACCCCCCTGATTTTTTTTAAATACGTCTAATTTTAATTAAGTATGATTTACATAATATTAGCTCCTTTTTGCAATTATAAGGGGGCAAAAGTTAAAAATTAAAATAAATCCAACTAAATTTACAACATATTTTATACATTGTATAGAACTATGACTACCATTAAATTCAGCTCCTTTTGTTAATTGTAAGAGAGAACAAAGGAGGTCCCTAAAAAATATAAAATACATCTAATTTTAATTATGATTACCATTCATTTCAGCTCCCATTGTTAATTGTAAGGGGGCACAAAGTGGGCAGAAGACCCCCTTCCCACCCCCCTAAACAAATGTGAGTGCATATCATTTCAATGAAAGTGTTAAACTGTATATTAAATAATTATGATAACCATTAATTTCAGCATATTTTGTAAATGTAAGGGGGCGCAAGGGGGGCAGAAGACCCCCTAACCCTAACACTAAAAGAGAAAAGTACATCATAAAATATTTTTTGTTTACAATTGAACTAGTTACTTATAAAGATAAGAGTAAACATGATTTTATTGTCTGTTTTTATGCAGAAAAAATTGTGTCTCCGCTGAAGTTTGTCCTTAAAACTTTAACTTTCAAACTCCGAAGTTCTTTCTTCAAAGTCCGAGCTGAGGATGGTCGTTTTTTGTAGGATATATTTCGTAGCTTATCGTGAGGAGGTATTTGGGTCATGACATCACCTGAGTTGACCTGCTCGCTCTCCAACCTCCTGCTTCTGCTGTGAACGCTCTCACACAGAGCCACACATTGAGATGATAATTAGCTCCTCTCAGTCCAGGCTTTATTCACCGAATTAAAGAGACATCTGATGACCGGTCACCAACCTCTGAACGCCTTTGTCCGAGGGTTACTCACACACACAACACACACACACACACAGCCACGCATGAGTGGACTGCACACGCTCACACCAGCAACAATAAACCAAGCTGACTCGCTCGACCTCCTTTTGTCCTTTTTCTTCTCAATACAACTCAATAAATTGCACTGACAGGTCTCCGAGCTCTCCGAGGGTTCACCCACAGTTTTTTTAACACAAGATAATAACCTTCATTTTTTTTTTTCCCTCTCTTCAACTCTCGTGCCGCATTTAGAAAAAACAGAACGAGGAGCTTGACATTCAGGCCGACAGGTTCATAAACGGACATGTAAAGCATCTGACCCGCGAGTAACACCCGGAAAGTATGCGGCGTTCTCTCTTTCCGGACACTTTTTACAAACAGAAACTGAGAAAAAGTTTTAACGTATCTCACATTTTGAATCAATTGACGAGAGGGAAACGTCCCAAAACACACACTGTTGACTCTTTATAGTTATCAAACCATGAAAGTCAAAAATAAAGATAACACTATTTATATTTTATTCAGTAAAATGCAAGTTTTATTAGATTTTTTGAGTGTTTGTTTTTGAATATTTCCAATGACAGAACTACATCCTTTCCCATTGGTCGGCTCTTTAAGCCCCGCCCCCCTAAGATCCACTTGAAAAAGTGATATGCAAGATTAAAAGTATATTTCCTATAAAACAAAGAAATATACTGAAAAACCCAATTTTAAAAGCTGCTGGAGTCAACTGTATCCTCTCGTCCTCAGTCATCGCCAGGCTCTCGCAAGGTTTCATCGTTTCTGTTGCCTGTGGAAGATGTAATGACTGCTGCCATCTAGCGACCGAAAGTTGAATTGCAACACAAAAAATGAACAAACGCTATATCCGCATGTTTAGTAAAAAAAAAAAGTTAAAAATCCGAATTTGAACTTTTTTTTCAGCTCTCAAAAAGTGAAAAGGTCACCCTCGTAGCACGCTAACACGTTAGCCAAGGAGATAACGTTGTCACTAGCGTTGGTTGGATTATTTCATTAAAAACTAAACTCAAAAACAGATTAGCCAATAGCGTTTTAGTTTCATCTGGTTCGAGGAAGTTTCTGAAAGAAATTTCAAGGTCACTTGTTCGACTTGTAACATTTCAAACGCTCATACATTTCAAGGCTAAACTTTCTCCTCTTTCCTCTCGAAACCAGCGCTGGCGCCCTATTGGACGAAGCCCGACCGGATGGACAAGAAACTCCTGGCGGTCCCGGCGGCGAACACGGTCCGGTTCCGTTGCCCGGCGAGCGGAAACCCGCCGCCGACGATCCGCTGGTTGAAAAACGGGAAGGAGTTCAAGGGCGAGCAGAGGATGGGCGGCATCAAGGTGAGAGAAAAAACACACTCATAGTTGGTAAAAAAAAAACGTGGGTTGGGAACTTGCACGGGATGATTTAGCGGCTCAGGGATATCATCAGGGAACCATTTAGTGCGGCATTTTAATCCCACTGTGTCCGATGTCCTGTTGTGCGTCCATCGCTGTGTGACTCTTGCAAAGCTCCCCCCGGTGTGAATGTCTATAACTGGACGAGTGCTGAAAGGACGGCTCATGCTTAGTGTAACTTCTCATGGTCAACAAAGGTCAGAGTCTCCTCCGCCGGATCACATTAGACCAAAATAAGATGTCGGGGGTCAGAACCCCTCGCATTGTAATCAGAGCGCCGGCGCACATACGCGTTGACGCCCGGGCGCTGACAGCGGACCGACCGGGCAAACAGCTGCCGTTTCCAACGCTTTTGTGTTGCGACGCCAAAACGCTCCGGGGTCCCCGTGTGGGCCGCTGTCGCTTTAAGTGACGGAGCTCGGTTTACTTTCGAGGGTCTCGCTAATGGACTCAAGACCAACGTCGACGTGGGAAGAAATAGACTTCAAACAAGTGTTTCAGACAAGCATCGTTTGAGTTCTTAAACGATCGGATTAATACGAAAAACTCATTTAGATTTTCGCTCGGACGTTTGTTGAAATAGGGATTCGGTTAGAAAAAAGTCAGATAATTCAAGATTATATTCTGATTTTAAGCATTATTTTGGACTAAAAGAAAAGCAATCGTGTTCATTTTTGTAAGGAGAAAAATTTGTCACAATAATATAATAATAATTTTCAGATTTTATCTGTTTTTCAAGCAATTTAGAGGTCAAATTAATAACAATAAAACTAAATATGTAAGAAAATAATACAATATGACACTAAAAACAGGATTTTTGTTTTTCCTATGAAGACAATTGTAAAAAAAATTGTATGACAAGTAGAAAAAACTCTATAAATATTTATTATTACGGCACTATTTTTTTGTATATATTGTTTATCCTTTTCTATAATCCTCATCTAATTTTTGTTTATCCAATTCCGAAGACTTCGACAAGCCTGTAAAAATTGCATGTATGTATAATTAAATATTATTTTATTCCGTTTATTTGAAGTATTAAAAAAATTAAATCCTTATTCTTGATTAAGAATCAAAATAGTTTGAGGGAAAAATACAGTAAATATTGTGAAAAGTGGTTTCAAAATAAATCTTTATTGCATTAAAAAAAATGGAATCGTAGAAATAACTCACAAAATTGGAAGAGAAAATGAATAAAAAACTGGTATTAAATTACATTTGACAAATTTACTTCAAGTACTTTTAAATCAATTTATTTGTTAAATTAATAATAACTTTGTGACCCTGGAACCTCACTTTTCAATGCAAATGATGCTTATTTTAATGGAAAATACAAATCCAAAATGATCTTGTGTTAAGTAAGTATAAACAAATGTTTAAAACGTTGCAGGACATGAGGAAGACATTTAAAAAAGAAAGTGGGCTGTAATCCGAGCGCTGAAATTCTCAAACGTGGAGAACACGATCCAGCCTTTTTCGTAGTGAACCAGCGAGAGACTCCTCGGTGGAGGGTTTGGCCTTTAAAGAGTTAAGGGTAACGGGATCCTGCAGCTATTAACAGTTTACGGAGATCTCCAACATCTGCTCCCCGCAGACTTCCAGCAGTTGTCTCCCTCCCTTCTGTCCGCACACACCTGTCGCCAGGCCTCAGGACGTCCGTGGCGTCCCACCTCCGGCTCCACAAGACGCTAGAGAAGCCTCGTTCTCCTGCGTCTGTGGAAGTTCTCGCCATGGTTTTTCCATGAGATCCTGAACGGAAGCTCTAATCTGTTCGACCGGTCGTCCTCAGAAAACATTTCGGCGCGAGGTCCCATTAGCCTTGTACTATGCTGTCAAGCCGCCACGACAAATTCTTGTTGCATTTTCAGCTCGGTACAATCTGAGAGCGACAAGTCTGGCGTTCAGCCCGCCACTGCTCAGCGCTCCCACCATGAGACCCCTCCCCCCCGTAGACCACCATCCTAGAGATGCACCTACCAAGTCTTATGAACCTTAAAAAGTGGAGTAAAAAAAAAACATGATCCACCATTCACTCGACCCGTTAGCAAGGCTTCCGGGGGAGAGTCTAACGAAGGGGAGTTGGAATTTAAAATTACCTGGAACACCTACCCTTCCTTTAATCGTACGATTGAACATTTTCATGTTGCCTTTGTCGACTATTTTATTATTATTATGGGATTTTATATTTGTGAGCCATTAACCCATTTTTTCCAAATAGCTTTTAGTGCAATTTTTTTTCTGCTGAGTCCCAGCTAGTCAGGGTTACCAGCAGAAAAACAATAGACACTTTCCGGGCACCTCCAAAAGTCGGATCTAATTCGGAACTACTTTATGTACAGAAAATAAAAAGGAAATTAGCATTAGCGTCAACAATAACCATCTTGACTTAGAGGTATTTATATTTTTAATTGAAAGTTCTACTATTTATATTAACTTAATAGTGCAATGAGATAGGGTGCATGGCCAGTTAGTAAATGTAAGTTAAAAAATGAACTGCGATTTTATTTTTTGGGGCACCCTTGAAGACAGTTTTACGCTCAGGTTTAATAAAAATACAATTTTGATCCGCCATGTTGATTAGTAATCAAAACAAAATAGTCAGTAACTAGGTTGACAATTATTGCCACGTCTATATCTCCGGCTAATGGTCTCCCACGTTTAAAAGAAAATCAATTTAGCCTTTCAGCTTGAGGTCGTATTTGGCCTTCTGGGAGGTGAATGGGGGGGTCAGAGTCTCGGCTCGGTGACGGACAGTCCTGTTCCTCCGGGTCAAAGGTGACAGCTTGACCAGGTCTTCGTGTCGCAACCCCTGAAGAGCCTCCTCACGCCGAGAAGTTAACTTGAAAGTGACACCAGCTATGTGACTACTGTGTAAGATAATTAAGATACATATCGCGATACAGGGTCAATAATACGATATATTGCAATACTGTAGGAACAAGGATATATTTGTAGTATTGTCGAGTACTTGACTCTGCTGTTGCAGAATTTACAGACCACATGACTCCAAACATCAGCTTTAAAAGCTGCTGGAGTCAACTGTATCCTCTGGTCCTCAGTCATCACTGGGTTTCATCGTTACTTTAGCAAAATATGTCCAAACATCAGCTTTAAAAGCTGCTGGAGTCGACTGTATCCTCTCATCCTCAGTCATGGCCAGGATCTCAAATAAGCGTAGCGAAATATGTCGAAACATCGGCTTGAAAAAAGAGTGACCGTATCCTCTCGTCCTCAGTCATCGCCGGATTGCATTGTTACTTTAGCAAAATATGTCCAAAACATCAGCCGTAGAAGCCGCTGGAGTCGACTGTATCCTCTCGTCCTTAGTCACAGCTGGAATCTTGCAGGATTTCTTCCATTATATGTGGAGGATGTAATGACTAGTGCACGGAAGTTTAATTGTAACTAAATGAACAAATGCAGTGAATACAATTTAAAAATTTGTTTTTTTTAAACACCCTTTATTGAAATAGAAAACGATACAATAACTATGATGATATAAAGGCCAAAAACAAAACTAATGAATTAGAATATAGATACATTATTGTGTCAAGTATTGCGATATACATCAGTGCATTGATATTTTCTCAAACCCTTACAATTGAATACATGTTGTAATCCTGACCTATGAGGGTACAGAAGTACAAACTACTGCAGTAGTGCGGAGGCAACTGATCATTGAGTCGTCCGTTGACAGCAACAACCACTTACAACAGAGATATTTGTGGTGCGTTCAGTGTCACGGCCCTCACTCGCCCCCCCACATCTGCCCATGATGAGTTCATCTGGAGAGGCCACGGGCAGATCAGGGGGGGGGTCCTGACAGCTTTACAATGGCCATCTAAAGACCCCATTTTTCCCAACCGGGTCTCGAAGGTGACACCGTCCTCCCGCCCCCCCCACAGGAAGTATTGGCATGACGAGATAGTTCTCGATTTGACAGCCGTGCTTAATTCCGCCCGAACGGAACCGTCACGGGTGAGATATTGACGCTTTGACAGACGACTTTGTCACCAAATCTATGCGTTTGAGTTGCTAATGAAGCGTGTCCGTCAGTTTGTCTTTGACGTGTAGGTTCGTGTTCGCTTCATACCCGATCGGTTTATTGATCGGTGTAGATGACTTTGTTTTTTAAGCCGACTGTTTTTGTATCGATGGAATCCTTATGGTGGAACATTTCGGTAAAAAAAAGGATAATTTGAGAGGCATTGTGGAAATTTTTTTTAGAAATTGATAGTGTTGTGTGACTGAAAAGTAGACCATTTTTTGTTTTTGTTTTGTTAGATCTATTCTAAGCTGAAATAACACCACGCTATTTGCTTTATCGCAACACTTAAAAGAGCAAAAAAATTGTATTTAGTAATAAGCAAAAAATAGAGTTTTTACTATAGAAGTAAAGATTGAAATGCTAATCTTCAAAACAAAGAAACAAAGAATACACTTCACCTTAGCAACTGCAGCTAGCACCATTATCGACTAGCTAAGCTAGCAAAGCATTTATTTTAAAAATGATCTTAAAAGTTCAAATGAATACATTTGTAAACAACAGTTTTAACCTTTTAGCCGTCTGGGGGCCAAACAAAATGTAACGGGAAGTAAAAGTCTTTCCAGGGTTTGACTTTAAGGATACTGAAAAAAAAAGAAGGTGAGAAACCAGACTAAAAACTCAGACTGGATTGTCTCGTCTGTTGCTTGTTCATTGTGGACTAAAAGTCGAGAGGTCAGTCGTCTATTGAGTCGTCACGAGGAGGCGGGGCCAGAGGGGCGTGGCACCATTGAGTCTTTGACAAAAGGCTACGCTGCTCTGTTGCCACCACATGTGGCGGGAGGACGTGTGGTGGACTTCATTGTGTCGCAACAGCTCAATTTCCATCACCTATGAAAGTGCACGAATGAAAGAAATGTACTTTTATATCGGAGTTTTAAGATTTAGTCAATATGTGACGGTGTCTGTCCGTGAAGCTTCTCATTCGTCCACGTCATGGTTGTCCAAGTGTTTCGAAAGCAAGTCAACTGGACTGTATAGAGTTAAAATGAAATAAAGGCTAAAAATTTGATGAATAATTATGGTACCAAACCTGTAATCTGGCAGGTTTCTTAAATTCGTGAATTGAAGAAGCCTCTCGGATGAAGGGGAAACGTCGTCCTAGAAATGTACACAGTCCCGTTGACTCGCTACCGAAGCACTCGGATGTGAAGGTATCGGGTCACTTCAACATGCGGCATGACATAAAAGTTGACGACTAGATTGTAAGGAATTGGGATTGAATCTTGGTCGTTTCATGGCACTGAAATACTTTGGTAGTATCGGTATAATATCAAAACTTCATCTTACTTAGCATAGTCTTTCCTGTCAAGTTTCGGTACTTAATAGTGATCGAAACCTGGGGTTTGTCCCAAATGGCGCACTTCTGCATTTACACTTAATATTTTAAGTGTAAGTGAGTGCGCAATGACCACTCAAATGGCCAGAAAATTGAGTGTGGATCGATGGACAATTTCCACCCTCAACGTCCCTGACAACGCGTCTTCGGAGAAGAAAAAACACTAATTTTACCACAAAACAACTATAATAACACAATGAAACACAACTTAATAACTTGTTTTAATTGCGAAAAAGTGCTGTCAAGTGTTGACGATAGTGTTCCAACTTCTGGTTGCGATCTGTGCGCCATTTGGGACACAGCCAAGAAAATTTGTGGATTTTTCTGGAGAAAAACTGTCACATAAGGCAGTTAAAAATCGGTGATTTGTCACTTGTTGGCAAGTTTTAATTTTCACTGATTTGTATTTGTTCTTTAACAGTTTTGAGGGGAAATAAACCAAAGCTTAAAAAAGTAACTAAACACTTTTACCATGTGTAATGTCATTTTTCTTTTTGGTAGAATTGATCTTGTGAAATTGGTTTTGGAAAAAAAAGCATCGTTCCAGTATAGAACCTTTTTTTTAATCAATACTAGATTAATGTCTCGGCCATCTTGACCATCTTCCTCCGTTTAAGAGTTTAATTACTTTCTTCTAGGGCGGATTTAAAAAACGCAGCTGTTTGTCTCTTTTGTTGGACTTATTTTTATACAATTTAGCCAAAGACCTGCCGTAACCATTTGCATCTCTTTCTAGTCCTTTGACACTAAGTTAAGATGAGTCACAGAGGACAGAACGCTCCTTTCATGAGGTTTTCTCGCACACGTTTGAACTCTCTGACTTTCATTTGCAACGGGTTGATGCAATGCTGTGCAAATGTACACACTCTCGGCGCCGTCTTTGTGGGTCAATTTGGACAGTAGGCTTCAATACGGTCATAAATCCTGGTGACGGACCGGCTGGTTCTGACGGGAGACGAGAAGGAATTGTTGGACCGGTACGAAATCTCGTGGATGTTGGAAAGGTAGATGTGTTGTTTGAATCACCAGCCGACAGTGTGTGTCACAGTTTTCGATGTCTCGCCGTGTGAATTCCCATGTCTTCTCCTCCGGTCCGCGACCGAAAAGCCCTAAAACCTTTAAAGCCTCGTATGACTCAAACTTAAGCTCCTTAATAATTTAATTCTGTTTGGAATCTGGCATGATTGGAATGGATGGGATTATCACATTTGGTGACTAATGCTGCAGGTTCAGCAGGGGTTAGCTGATGTTACACACTCGTAGAGTGGCACGAAACATAATAAACTGAATTTTAAATCCCAAGTTTAGGAAGTTCTCAAGTTACACATAACTGTAGCTTTTTTTTTTTTGGAGGGATTGCTTCGTGCTTAGCAATGTTTTTGACAGTTCCCTCTGGGAATTATCTACTGTCTGTATTTTTGTGGCTCCTGTGATTATGAATAGTAATTATTAATAGTATATATAGAATAAATATATATACATATATGTAAATATATCCCACAGGATGTTTTCTAAATTATTCCATTAAAAAAAATCCAATTAAATGAATATTTACTATCATATTTTGCGTAGGTATTTTACAGATATTCACATTTCTTTTGAAAATCTTAAACATTATTTAAAATATGGTAGTTTTATTTTATAAAATATCTTTTGGGGGGTTTTCTACCTAAACATGCATATGTTTAATTTATAGAATAAACGTAATGCTAATATATAATTGGTTTATGAGACAAAAAGCAGATTTTAGCTTAATTTAATGAAACTAAAAGTGTGTTCATTTGGGAGCGCAGAAAAGAATCCACAATAATAACCAAAAATTAACTTTAAATTAACAATTAATTTTAATCGCACAAATAAAATATATTTTATCTCAAAATGAAAGTAAACATTATAATTAAGTTAATATTTATTAGAATATTTTTCAGAGTTGTTTTTTTATATATTGGTAATCCCGAAGTGTAAAGGTGTATACAATATATTTAATATTTTTTTTATTTAATTTAATTCACTTTGTTTTTGCTACTTAGTTTATCAATCAATCAACTTAATGTTCATATATATTTGGTTTTACAAGCCAAAAGTCAGATGTCAAAACTACATTTAATGGAAAGTTATCTTGTGTTCAAACTGTGCCATGATAGAATAACCCAAAAGAAAAACAACTTTCCAAAACGCGTCATCATTTTACAAGACCTGTAAATTAAACGGCAACAAATATCAGAACGTTTCTCGACATCAACGGAATTCCATAATCATGGTTTCTGTTGGTGGTCTTGGCCGCGACTCCTTTACCACCTTTAAGATCCTCTCTTCAAGCTTTGCCATGAGTTTTTTTTTCTTCTTCTCTTCTTTTTTTTTTTCCCCTTCCTCGCCCTCCTCCACGCAGGCTCGGGCCCAGCGACCGCAGCACAAGGCGTCACTCATCTTGCTCATGAGAGCCGCCTTTGACTTGAGTTTGACTCCTGGACTCTTGGAGGGGTAGACGGGGTGGAGCCAGTCTCTTCAAAAAAAAAAACTCGCCAGCTTAGTGTGGGTAGCGCGGGCTGCGTTACCACGCAACTGCAGAAAAAAAAAAAAAAAAAAAAAGCATACACAGGCACAATATTTATACGGCTACATAATTTTCCGCCTGCTCCTCCAAGAGAGCGAGTCAAGGAGTGTACAGTGAGACGGGGGAGGCGGGGGACTCAAAGGGGGGGTACGACCTCCTACCTCCAAAATGTGAGAGTTCTGTGAATGGCTGGCCAGTTGGTGCGTTGGGGTTAAACGTTTGTGAAAACACTGAGCCCCCTCTCCTGCTCCTTGCACAGGTGATGTTAAGTATTAAAGCGTGAAAAGCCTCCTTGTTGACATTCCTGCGTTTAGTAATTCTGACCTCTTCGCCGAGAGAGTTCACGTACACAAGCGGCAGTCAGTGCGTGTTTCCACTTAAGGCAACAGTGGTCGTCACTGTTGGCCCCCGGAGAGACTTCGCTTTATCGACGCGTGGCGGCGTCTCTGTTCTCGCCCTCGGCCCCAGAATCTGTCACGTTAGTATCTGTCAGACGCCGCCGCCGCCATCCGGCCACACCTGCTTTGAATTACCGTGTGAAATTGACTGAGGTTGAGCGAAACCCAAGGGGAATCAACTTTGATGCTTCCTACGAAAAAAAAAAGAAATCATTCTTTATTCCACGCGTAGATCAGAAGACTCGGTTGACTTGCCTGTTATCAAAGTGTTTTTTTTACATGACACGCCTAAATATAGTCTTGATTCAGTACATCTGCCAAGTAGTATTAGCAACAATCTGGCGCTACGATACGATATACTGGGATACTGTAGTAACAAGTATATATGTGTAGTATTGTCAAGTACTTGACTCTGGTGTTGCAACATTTACAGATCACATAATTCTTGACGAAGTCGGAACTGCTTAATTTGTTTTTATACCAAAATATTTCAGCTTTAAAAGAATCCACTGTATCCTCTTGTGCTCAGTCATCGACAGGATCTCGCATTAGTTTGTAAATATTTGCATGTCATTAGTTAATAAAAAATATATATATATATATATATTTTATCGTAGACACACTTGATTGAAATATATAAACCATAAAATAACTATTATTTAAAATAAGATGTGATTTGAAAGCCCCTCCCCCACTTATAAAAATTAAAAAACTATCAATCAATTCAATCAATCTATCGATATTTTCTCACACCCCTACTACCCAACAAGGGTATGTTTTTGCAGACAGTTCTTTTATCGCGAAAATAAAAGTTCTAAAATACTACTAAATTACGTTTTCTGGGTGAAACAGGATAACTTGTAGTTCCATCTGGATCCAGTAAGGTTTTGAAGATTTGCTCATACACTTTGATGGTCTTTCAACATATTTTAAGTTGTTAGAGCCTTGGAAACTAACCTTACCTGTACGATTTGTAGTCACGAAAATGTATTTTTTTGCAATTTAAAAAAAAGTATTTATCGAACTAATGAATTTAAAACGTTGCCTTTTCAGAATGAAAAATGTGTTTTTTGGTGATATGGTTGTAACAAGGAGTCACTAAGAGTGAATGTACATTGATTTTCTTGTTGTTTTTTTTATCATTTATATGATGTTGTTATGTATTCATTATTTATTTGACAAACTGATCTCTTTCAAGGTTGTGTTAGGTCATGTGACTTCTCATAGTAGTTCCGATCACTGTACTAACTAAAACATAACAATCCATTTATTTTTTTAAATATGTTTAGTTTAACTTACTTTAAACAGGTTTTTTTGTAAAAGAATAGGAAAAAAATATGTTTTTACTTCCCATGAACACCAACGTCTTTGAGAAATCCAAAAATAAACTCATGCATAGCAACATAAAGAGCTTGTCTATCCTTTGTCGTCAGTGAAACGTATGTATTCATGTATTTATGTGTTTCCACCACAGTTGAGACACCAGCAGTGGAGTCTGGTCATGGAGAGTGCCGTGCCGTCAGACCGTGGAAACTACACGTGTTTGGTCCAAAACAAGTACGGAACCATCACGCAAACCTACCAGCTGGACGTGCTGGGTAATTACAACTTCTGCCTCCACTACCGCCGTCACTTCTCCGGCGCCAACATGTATTGACGTCGTTGTGTTCGTTCCTCCGTCGCCAGAGCGCTCGCCGCACAGACCCATCCTCCAGGCGGGACTTCCGGCCAATCAGACGGTGGTGGTGGGCAGCGACGTGGAGTTCCATTGTAAAGTTTACAGCGATGCTCAGCCGCACATCCAGTGGCTGAAGCACATCGAGGTCAACGGGAGCCGCTATGGCCCCGACGAGGTCCCCTACGTCAACATCCTGAAGGTGAGTGATCTTGAAATAAGACCCCCAGTTTGAAATGACTTTTTCATTTCAATAAAAAGGTTAATTACGAGGTGAACGATAAACATTTTTCCTTTTTTGCTTGTAAACTGGTACGTTTTGTCGATTCGTCTTTTCATTTAAAGGTATTATCTTAAAAATATTTGGCTGTTTTTCTAAGAGAAAAGAGGAGCCCTTACAAAGATATAGATAAATATTGATAATAATATTTTCCATCAATTATTTTCTTATTTAATTTAAAGTATATTCTTTACACATAACTATATATCTTTTACCCCCCCCAAAAAAGTATATCACCAACGTTTATTGAATTTTCTGAAAATAACATTTTTTTTAAAGCTGTCGCAGTGCATTATGGGACTTGTCCATTGGGTGGGGACTTTGGTATCATTGACCAATATTTTGTCGTGGACCACGTGAAAATATGTCTGGTCTGGAGTTTGAAAGGTAGACTTGAAGAATAAAAAGATCACAACTGGAAAACAAAAAAAGAAATAAATGTTCATGCAGGATAGACTTCGTTTAATTTTTTTGGTTTGTTTTTGCTAACTTGACAGCATGTTGGCAAGTAGTTTATTATTTTCTACAAAGAAAAAGTGAATTTAATCAAAATTAATGTTGTTTTCTGTGCGACAAGTGTGAATCTAAAACCGTTAGCAACAACGAGCCGACAAGTATATTGTAAATTATCGAAAACAACACCTGACGGCTAAAGAAATAGAACCAGCAACCCCTGCAGCGAGGCGATCAGGTGATTGCAGGTAGGCATGGAGACCAGCAGGGGGCGATATCTTGAATAATTGGATGAAAAGAAGTGCAGAAAAGCTACATGCTAACTTTGTTACTCTAGGGTTTTTCCCCCTCAATAAAGCAAAAAATATTACAAATAAGTATCTAAAAAAATATTTGACAATAAACAATATTCAATTAAAAGGACTAAATGTTTCTTATGTGTTAGTAGAAGAAGAAAAGGTTGAGCAGCATCTCAGTGGGTTGTTCAGATCAATCATTGGTTCAGCAGGAACTAAATTAAACTCCCGTTTGTCTCCTTCAGCCAATTTTCAGGAATACAGGATATTCTTAGAGGGGCCGACTACACCCTACAGTTGTTTTCTCTTTTTTTTTCATTTTATTTTGGGGGTGAAGAGTGGAGGCTTTCATCAAAAGGAAAATGTCCTCTGCCTTCTCATTTGGATTCCCCATTTTCTCTTTCTTCATCCTCTCTCCAGAGAGTGAGGGAATAAAACAAACATCTGGTTTAGACTAAGTTAACTGCTGTGGTGGCGGCAACACGGGGAGAGAGACGGGCTCGGCAGAAACCGCCGCTGCCGTCAGATGTGCTGCGTCGCGTGGTTTGAGGAGAGGGGGAGAGAGAGGGAGAAAGAGAGGGAGAGAAAGAGAGAGAGAGAGAAAGAGAGGGAGAGAAGAGGCGCACAAGAAGCCATGGAAAAAATGAGTGGAGAAACACAAGGAAGGGCAGAGTCAGCAGAGACAACTTTTGAGTTGGAGACGGAAGAAATAAAGAGGGGGAGAAAAAAAGGAGAGATGATAGATATATCGGAGGAGAAGAGGAGATTGATAATCAGCCTTTTTTTCTTATGATGTTTCTTTAAGAGGAGTCTTGTCATATGTTATTATGACTATTTTGTCAATTAACTAAATATTTAGAATTAAAAGGAACATCTAGATGTTGCTCAGACGTCCCTGTAAAATGATCTACATACTAAAACAACGCAATAATACATTTATTTTTAAATACATTGAGAAGTTTTCTACATGTACAATGTATTTACATGTTCCTTCTACAACCTCATGAGCCAATTATACACAACACTTGTCATTATGATGATCTTTGAAACGTCAAATCAGCTTTTTACGTTGACAGCCGGTTCATCCAATGAAGTATTTTAGCGCCACTGCAAAAATGGGCGGACCTTATGTCAAAAGAAAGCCTCCCATTGGTTCATTCTCCAGCTGCCAATCGTTATTCAGGACCGTGTAGTCGTAAGTGTACTTGTGTCGACTGAAAGAAATACCAACGTCAAAGCGAAACGGAGCAAAATTACCTGTTTTGACAAAAACAAATAGACAGTGAATAGAAAAACTTAATTCTTTTAGGAGGCAGAAACCTCGAGCAGAACCAGACTCAGTGTTGACAACAAACAGGATGAATGGAGAAACAAGTAAGGGAGGATACAGTGAGAGAAAAGAGGAGAGTGTAAAGTAAATAAAGCTTCTATGAGTCCATCTATCTTTTTTAACAAAATGGTAACAAATAAACAAGTTGTGGTCATAGATGAACCGGTTCGATAGATGTAAAGATCCAGAGCAACATCAGAGAAACTGGGAAGGGACACAAAGAAAAGCCTGGAAGGTGAAGGAAACATGGACCATCTCCAAGGAAAAGTGAAGTCCTAGGAACCACCTGAGGCCTCATGTACTTGATATTTTCTTATTCTATTTTAATCCCCCATTTCACGCTATTCAGAAAAAAAATGTAAAGGAAATTTGAGCTTGTTTTTAATTATACAACGAACAATCAGCGTCTGATCGCTTCTTTATGAGAGTCACAGACGTTCTTGTGGAACAACGTCACGTCAGTTTGATCAAAGTGAAGCCACAGAATGAAAGCAGCTAAAGTTTCCTCTCATGTGATCGAAGTGATCTCCTTGAAAAACACTTTTATAAATACACCTTGTTCATTTTTTATTCAAGAAAACGCTTTTATTTTATAAAGTAATAAGAATTCAGGCGTGTGAGTAAGTAAGTAATATGTATTTATAGAGCGCTTTTCCAGACCAGGGTTACAAAGTGCTTAAACAATCAAAGCAATATTCAATAAAGTATATACTTTAAAGGTCAAGATAATACTGATAACAACACAGGAGTTCCAGAAGGAAAAGAATAATAACCCTGAATGTATTTTATTTATACTAATATAAAACGGTCTTAAATAAGCCTCATGGAACGTTTTAAATCTAAAATAAAAAGTTACTGAAAACAATAAACTGAATGTTTGTTTTTTTTAGGTCAATTCAAATCAAAGTATAGTTTCTGACAGACTTGCTCATCAAACATCTTCAAAAGACGGAGCCGGTTGAATTAACAACGCGTCGGCGAATTAAAGCGCTTTACTCCTCCAGCTTCTGTTGCTGGGCTTTGTTTGCGTCTGGTTAAATTAAAAGCAGTCTTCTTGGGTGGCGCTGAAAACTCCACAAAAAAAAAACCCACCGCAGAACGATCAACAATAAAAGCGTTTCTCCGCGGAATGAAACAAAAGTTAGAAACGGCCAAATTGCAGGATTAACACTCGGACTGAGTCATACTTCGCCGCCGTCGCCAACAAATGTTTACTCGCCGCCGCGTACAAACGTTCCTCCTCCTGTCCCCGCAACTATTCCAGCGATGACTCGAAGTAAACCGAGCGAAGGTTGGTATGAATAGAGATCTTTCAAGTGTCGTCGCGGAGCGGAGAAGACGCTCGTGGTGTTTATTTAACGTCGCCCGGGTTCTCGGGGCCGTGTTTGCAGTACAGTGGCCGCCGTTGTTATTGTTACACCGGGACCCTCAAAACACGGCGATGTAAAATTACCCTCGTATTTAGAAGACGTGAGGAAAACACAGACGACTGAAGCGATGAAGGGAGCGCAGACAGACAGGAAGAGAAGCCGAGTGAAGCCCAGACCGCGGCTCCACGCTCTATATTTGACTACCACATAATTGAAACAGTATTTACTGAGATGTGTGACTTTATGTGTGTGTGTGTGTGTGTGGAGAGGCGGGGGTCTCGCTCAGGCCCACCACAGCGTGTGCAGACGCCCTGCAACATCTCAAACTCCACACTTAAACACAGCTTAGAATGAAAGGCAAGTGGTTCGTGTCACTTTTTTCTTTTTTTTCTTCTGGAACCTGGAAAATGAGTTAATGATGAGAGGAGGGGCGGCGGAGGAGGGTCGGGGGGGCATGTTGGGAGTCGTGCCCTTGATGTTCATTAAGAAACCATACAGCTTGATATGTTTTCCCTTTCATGTGCTTAAAGCGTTTAATTATTCATCGGCGCTGGTGAGCCTCGCGTGAGCGGCCAGTGTGTAGATATAGAATATTAAAAAACGGTTCTGGAACCTTCATTTCTTTAGGTTTAGCTTAGCTAGTTAGCCTAGCATCTACTTTAAAACATTCTTATTGCCTTAACATGTAGGGCAGAGTAGCGCTAGCCTCACGATACGATCTATTGGGCTAAAGATACAATACGATCTATTCGGCTCGCGATACGATCTATTCAGGTAACGATACAATGCGATCTATTCAGCTCACGATACGATCTAGTCGGCTCATGATACGATCTATTGGGCTAAAGATATGATCTATTCAGCTCAAGATACAATACAATATATTTGGCTCGCGATACGATCTATTCAGGTAACGATACAATACGATCTATTCGGCTCACGATACGATCTATTCAGGTAACGATACAATACGATCTATTCGGCTCCCGATACGATCTATTCAGGTAACGATACAATGCGATCTAATCGGCTCACGATACGATCTATTCAGGTAATGATACAATGCGATCTATTCAGCTCACGATACGATCTATTGGGCTCACGATACGATCTATCGGGCTCACGATACGATCTATCGGGCTCAAGATACGATCTATTCGGCTCACGATACGATCTATTGGCCTCACGCTACGATCTCACGATGCCATTTCATAAATTTGACTCACGATACAAGCTTTTCAATTCAGGATACGATATATTGAGCTTACGATACAAAGTGATATATTCGGCTAACAGTTCGAATTATAATAAGATAATATTTTGATGCACTTGCAAAATTTCCACAACAATTTTAAGAGACAGATTTTTGCGACATCTTGTGATTTTTCCAGTCTCTGGACATGTTTTGGATTTCTGTTATATTAATTCAACCAACAAACACCAACTTTAAAAGCTGCTGGAGTCGACTGTATCCTCTCACGCTCAGTCTTCACACAGGATTTTATTGTTCCTTTAGCTTTCTAGCATATAATGACTGATGCCATCTACTGGCTGGAGGTTTATTTGCAACACAAAATGAACAAACGTTGGGAATTGTAAATAAAATATTTTTTATTATGTTTTATTTAAACACTCAAAGCTTTTGTAGTTTAGTTATAATAGAAAGCTGTTTTTTTTTTGGTTCTCTAACCAAATGTGACAGAAGAGGTTTGTCAAGAAACCAGAAGGATCTGGACCCGAGTCCATGTTTTCATGTTGTTACAAAGAACAGACGCTCGACAAGATTCTAAGAGTACAAGCAGATTTTAAACAAAGGGAATTCAAGTATTGCTTAACGGTCAACAGTAACAAACCACCACAAGAATAAAAAGAGAATTGACAAAAACCACGTTAAGATTAGAACCTGGAGCAAAGACAACCTGACACACAATGCTGGAATTGAGAGGTTTACAAGCAGGTGATTGGATTACCTCAGATTAGGTGGATTACCTCCAGCTGAGTGTCATTATCAAAATCAAAAAAGAGGTGGAGAACACTTTCTTACTTCTATCAGGGATAGCCATTCATTTTCTTTTTACTTTTCTGTTAGTAAAAAAAAGTATTAAGTGCGAATTGTACTTAAAATAATTAAAATAAACGTTTCTACTAAGATACCATTTAAAAAAACTTGGGAGGAAAGAGTCCTGTTTTAGAATAAAAAGCAATATAACTGCTTTGAAATGGACCTGCTTTGAAATGGACCTGCTGTTAATTTAGTAGGTTTTTAAATCCATTTTTCCATCCTTTGTTTAGATAAAAGTATATGTTAGTATAATAGTGTATGATATAACCAATGCAACTTTACATGTATATTTGACAATAAAAGAACTTGAAACTTTACTAAAAAATGGTTTTGATTATGTTCTAATGTGGTTAAAAAATGATTGTAAAGGGTTACATTTATGGACCAAAACGTAATCCAAGGTCAAAGGATTCAACCTTTATCCGTCCTACTGGTTTGATACCTTGCAGGGCCAAAAGAGAAAACGTCTCCACCTGGATTTACCTATTTTAATGGTTGTAGTTGTTCAGATCTAAGGTTGCATTTCCCTAAAACTGTATGACGTGGAGCATAATTTCCCCACAATAATTGGCGACCAGAGATTTCATGCACGTATTGAGGATGTTTTCGGGGTGTGCTGGTGGCTGATGCCTCCCATTATCAGTGGAAGGTCATGGTAGAAAACAAAAACTGGAGGGAAATAAATCTTGTGAAATTGCAGAAGCTTATCAAAACAAAATGCCGTATCATGAAGGCGATCTATTAAAAAAAAGTGTTTGACCTTTTCCTGGTGGCGGAACAAAGACAATAAGTGGATGTTTTGACAGTTAAAAAGTGTGTTTTTTTTTCTATGTCATCATTTGTGTCTCTCGATGTTCCCCCTACAGACCATTGTCAGTAAAGACACCGAGGCCCACGATAGGTTGAAACTGTCCAACGTGACGGCCAAAGACGCCGGGAAGTACTGGTGTCGCGCTTTTAACTTTGTAGGCCGGTCGGAAAACGCCTTCTGGCTTAAGATACACAGTCCAGGTAAACCAACGAGCCGACGGGTCGTGACGGTTTCTGTCTTGGTTACGGGTCTTCTTTTACTGGTTTGACACCTTTTGGAGCTCTTTTTCTCATGGTCAATACGGTGCTAAAATGGGAATCAAAAGCCATAATTTCCAAAATATTGTGGCTTTTGGTTGCTGCTGGTGACGGTGCTTTTGGGGTGTTTCCCGGGGCGAGACTGCCCCCTTATTTTTCCTGAATCAATCCTTCTTCCTCCATTGGGATTCTTCTCTGGGCTCACCTTCTGTTTCTCTTCCCTCCTTTTATCCCTCCACAGACAGCGGGTATTAACACCACAGATAAGGAGCTAGAGGTTCTCTTCTTGACCAATGTGTCTTTTGAGGACGCCGGCATGTACACTTGCCTGGCAGGGAACTCTATCGGCTATACTCACCACTCTGCTTGGCTGACGGTGCTTCCAGGTATTTTCCTCTTCCTCGTCCGAGTGATTCCTCTGAATTGTGTGATTTTACTTTTGGGATTTTATGATATTTCTGTTTGACTTTTGAAGTAGAAAAAAGCACTCATAAGGTGCAGACCTCCGCCAAACCCTTTGTTTATTTTTAACCATAATTTATTTTTAAGAATTTAAAATATCATTGGTTGCGATATTTCCGGAACTGCACTTAAGCCATCTCAACACAGAGCGACACATTCTTCAAATTGTACAGGGTTCCAGATGGTAATCCAAAATTAAACCATATATTCTTGTGTTAATATTTTGCCAACACAAATAAATCTTGTAACCTTCTTGGCGGAGGTAATTATCTCAAGAATCTCACTAGTATTAGCAACCATTAAGACAAGAAAATATTAAACTTTGCGTATGTAGGATAATATTTCTGATTTTTAAAGTAAGGTAAAACTTTATTGAGTTGTTTTTTTCCAATTGCCGCAGAAAATATAGCAATTTTTCATAAAAAATAAATCAAAATAAAATAAGAACAAAAAAAAAGAGAAATAAAGAGAAGATCATACAATCTAAGTCTAAAGATAAGAACAAAGAACATAGATCAAAGAAAAATAACAAAGACAAAGAATAACATAGAACAGAACATCCAGATACTTTCACTGCACAAGTACAAAAATCAACTCGCATTTAAGAAGTCAATGTCGATCGGACATTAACAGTCGACTTTTCTACACATTTTATATTAATATATAAAGTTAAAAGCAATAGAAATTATTTTAAAAATAATAATTTACGATACTGCCCTGCGACAGACTGGCGTCCTGTCCAGGGTGTCCCCTGCCTCTCGCCCAATGAAACTGGGATTGGCTCCAGTCTCCTCGCGAACCCCATAAGGGATAAAACGTTAGAAAACGAATGAATGAATGAATTTACGATACTTTTTAACAAGAAAATCCCAAATACAATTTGCCAATCCAAAAATGTGTTTCGGTAGCTGTGTAAACAATTTTTCTTTTTTTTAACTCCATTTTTCTGACATGTTTTCCACGAGCAGTCAGCACAGAGAAAGAGGAATACTACGCCGAGATCCTCTTCTACGTGACGGGATGCGTGCTGTTCATCCTCGCTGTCGTCATCGTGGTGCTGTGTCGCATGAGGATGACCACGCAGAAGACGCTGCCCACGCCGCCCGTGCAGAAGCTGTCCAAGTTCCCGCTCAAGCGACAGGTAACAGAAAGTAGATACAAGATTTGAACAAACCTTTTTTTTTTTTTTTCCTCTCTCTCTCTCTCTGTCTCTCTCGCTCTTTCCATCTGCTTCGTGTAGAGCTTTTAGGCGTGTCGGAACTTAAAAGGATCTTTAAACGTGTTGACAAATTAGCTCTTCAGAAGACGTGCCAGCTCGCAAACACAACGTGCTCTGAAGGAAAAAAAAAAAGTCTCAGTGGAGCAGTCATGAGCACTGAGAGCTGTTGTCTTCGAAACTCAGATCAAGAGATAAATCATAAACTATTCCCTCCTTCAGCTCCGTGTTTGCTTTTTCTTCCTCAAACTGTGTAACTTTCAAGGAGACTTGCACGCAGGCCTGGACTCACACGGGCCGCAGTATAAATAAATACAGCGGGTTATTGAATGTCTATCCTCTGTGGATCTCTCTGTCTGTCCTGCTGCTGCGCTGACGTATTGTGGACACTGGAAGGCATCACTCCGGTGACATGTGTTCACATTTATCTTGGAGCACTTTCAGCTCAGGGATATTTATGCCCCCCTGCCACTGTCAGTGTTAGTTTTAGATTTCACTTGTGTGTAACGCACACTCGTCGCTTCACTATTTGGAGTGGAACTTAAAGTGGAGCAGCTGCATCTTCAGCAGCTCGAAGACTGAAGTGAACTTTTGGTACCAGATGAAGTTCAGGTCAAAACCAAGGTCAACATGACAGTTTGAAATGAAAGATAGCGTTTTTCTTTTTACTTTTAGATGGTGAGCTGACAATGAACACATGATCTACAGGTTTTTTTTGTGGTTGATAAAGAAGTTTAGTTGACACAAATCATCCTTTATTTTGAAACACAAATTACTTTGCTAAATAAGATTAAATAGACTTCATTAATCCGTCTGAAAATCTTCGGGAAATTGGGTTCCCAGTTCACAGCAGAGGATACTTTCATAACAAGATCAAAGTGCAAATATAAGAATGAAGTGCAAGGGATGAAAATATAAGAACAAAGTGCAAGGGATGACAAAGTGCATATATATAAGAACAAAGATCAAGGGATGAAAAGGTGCAAATATAAGAACAAAGTGCAAGGGATGAAAAAGTGCAAATATAAGAACAACATGCTAGGGATGAAAAAGTGCAAATATAAAGAACACAGATCAAATGAAATAACACAAAGAAAAGAGTACAAATAATAACATAGAATAACATCCTTTCAATTTGCTCCTCCCCCCAAATTCGCATTCATACAGTCTAATGGCAGCATGACTTACTAGCAGCATCTGTGACTTTTCAACATTTACATGTATTATGAAATGCAGAAATGACAACATAGAAATCCTACCCTGGCAAAGTACAGCTCTGGGGCCACATGTGGTCCTCGTGAGGTTGGAGTAGAACAATAATATTTTGGTCTGCCGCAACCGTTTTTATTATAAAAAAAAGCTCTGCTCTAAATTGTATTTCTTCCCAGACAACCACGACAATATTGAAATGTTCAGTCGCATTATGTCTCTCAAATATATTTAAAGTGAGAATATCTGTATATACATTGTGGACATATTTCTATATTTTTGGTTTGTTCAATAAAAAATTGAATGAAAAATAAAATGTAGTAGTAATGTAGAATCAAATATTCATTATTTACACTAAGAGGATGTCAAAGTATCACTTTAAGTCCCATTAAAAAAACATCAGTCATCATTACACGTCCAAATATTCGTCTTTTTATTTTCTTCCTTCTTTCTTCAGAGTTTGCTTATCATTTTGAAACTTCTTACCATTTTCCCGATTCTTACTTACGATCTTTTTCTGAGTTGTTACCATTGTTTCGAAGCTTCTTGGTTAAAATACTTGGTTATCGTCTGTATTTTCACCTGGAATTATCAACCCAAACACAAGTAGAAAAGTCGATGAATAATTCTATCGATTTGTTTCATTTTTCTAATGTAATCGATGCAGAATTTGGTCAAAATTGACCCACAACGTCTCTATAGTCTAGGGCAGGGGTGGGCAATTATAATTCTTCAAGGGCCACATTAAATTCTGTGAATGTTGTTAGGGGCCGTCGAGCAAAAAGAAAGACAAGAAAATCCCTAAAAAAAAGGAAATTTGTCATTAGGCCGTGACATTTATTAAGCTAAATAAGCTGCAATTGTATTCTTGTATATATATTAAAAAAAAAAATTCAAAACATTTTTTCAACCAACTTTAAAAACATATTTTGAGGGATTAATATATACTAAAAAAAATGACACACAAAAAGGTTGGAAAAAGTAAATCAGTGTTGTAATGTGAAAATGTAAATGAATAATAAATACAAAATACAGTTTTTAATGCATTAGAACCATTTGTACAGGATCATACTCTGACATTACAAGGGCCGCATAAATACAGTCAAAGGGCCGCATGTGGCCCCCCGGCCACACTATGCCCGGGTCTGGTCTAGGGTCTAGTTTAACATATTATACGTTTTAAAGGTATATTTAAATACGTAATATTAGAGTTGGTTAAAATCGAATTAAAACAGAGAGTACGTTTTCAAACTAATACCTCTTTACAAACTAATATTTCATTACGAAGAACAATCAGGGAATTCCTTTAATTGGGGTTTTCCTAATGACTCTGTTTCATTACCGTCCTTATCTTTCATCTCCTGGAGATCCTTCATATGCACTTATAAGGTAATTCGGCGAAAGATCTTATTGCATTCTTCTGTAATCTTTTCTTCGTCTTTATAAAACTAATCTCCAGGTTCTCTCCTTTCTTTCTCATAACTTCAAGTAAATCTCCCATAAACCTGCTGGCATGTTCTATCAGATATTACTTTTCATGCCTCTCAAATCCTCGCAGCAGTTTTTTCTCATTGACCTTTTAAGGTGGGGGGCGAGGGGGGGTGGTAAGTGGGAATGTTTGTTTCAGGACCCGGAGCAGAAGGGTCTGGGCTGACAAACAGATCTTTCAAAAGAGAAGACGGGGGCCCTTCAGCGCCACACTCAGATAAATGGTCGTGCGATGTCAAGTCCGCGGGTCTGGCAGGAGAATCCCAAATGTTAGTTTTCTTGATGGATGGCAGGGTCCGAGAGCCACCTTTTTTTTTTTCAAAGCCGCTCGCCCTGGACTCCCGTTGCCTCCGTCATACGTCTTTGTTACTCCGGTTCCTGCTGGATCGCCACCAGCGGGAGGTTTGTTCAGGATGGATTGACGAGTCGGGCTCGAGCGACGTCTTCGTCACTCTTTTTCCTGCCAAACACTCCCTGAACCGTGTTTGTCCTGGTGTCTGCTTTCTATCACCTGAGTTCACCCCGGAGCCTCCGCCACCATCTTGTGGTGTTTGGAACTGTTAGGGCGACAAACTGGAGGCGTATAATCTGGTTGTCGGATTTGACAAGCAATAAAAATGCAGATCTCCGATAATGAGCGATGATTTCGGGAACCTGGAGATTCAGTTTCCATGTCCGACGAGTTAAGATAATTCCCTGAGACAGTGCGTAACTCTAAACACTATTAAATCAACTTTCACAATTCAGGAATTGTGTTGGCTGCATGGAAACACACTTGTAAGTAAGTAAGTAAGTAATATTTATTTATATAGCGCTTTTCGAGACCAGGGTCACAAAGCGCTTAAACAATCAAAACAATACTCAAAAAAGTATATACTGAGAACAACACAGGAGTTCGAGAAATTCAAGGAAAAGCCTGAACAAATAGAAACGTCTTAAGATGTTTCTTGAAGGAGTCAGTAGATCATCAAGCGCAGAGAGAGAAGAAGATCGTTCCAAAGCTTAGGAGCAACAGCCTGAAAAGATTTCTCTCCTCTGGTCCTGAGCCGTGTGCGTGGAACCATCAGTAGATTCTGATCCACAGACCTCAGAGCCCGAGCTGGGGTGTAAGGCTGGATCAGATCAGTGATGTAATAGTCTTAACCCCTAGTCCACCAGCTAGCTTGGGTCAGTTCTATTCCGATATATGGATGCTCAGTAACGACACAATTGAAGTTACATGAAAAGGTCATTTATTTTTCGGGATTAGATTAAACTTTTACAGATTCTGGTTCCTAACTAAACTGGCTGTGGGAGCAGCAGCGGTGAGAAGCCATACAAGTGAAAGACGAAACACCAAAATCCAATCTAAGAACCTCCTCACGATAATACACACTGCAACAAAAGATATAACCTCATTAGCAAAGAGAATAAATTTGCAACTGTCAAAGAATATGAGTAAGTAATTTATATTTATAGAGCACTTTTCCAGACTAGGATCACAAAGCGCTTAAAAAATCAAAACAATACTCAATAAAATATAGACTTAAAAGGTCAAGATTACAGCGAGAATGACACAGGAGTTCCAGAAAATAAATAAATAAATACAACTATTCAGAAATAAGGTGATTTTCTTTGAAAGATGGGAAAGTTATTTTGTGTAACGAGGCAAAGAAAGTGGCAGAAATAGTTTTTTTTACCCCCGGGTTGGATCTTCTGTAGAAACTTATTCCGTCCTTGAATTCCCCCGTAACCTGTTCTTCTTCGGAGTCTATAACAGTTTTTGTTTTTTGCACCCAAGCAGGTGTCCTTGGATTCGAACTCGTCCATGAACTCCAACACCCCGCTGGTACGGATCGCCCGGCTGTCCTCCAGCGACGGACCCATGTTGGCCAACGTCTCGGAGCTGGAGCTGCCTTCGGATCCCAAGTGGGAGTTTTCTCGAACGCGGTGAGAATCGTAATCTCTGATAGAAGGAGCGAGCGATGTGATTGATTGAAATGTCTCAAAGGACATTTTCCCTTATCGTCCAGTAACGCTGTGTTGTGGTCCTAAGCTAAGGTTGTTCTTTGTCTTTATCTTTAGACTTAGATTGTATCATCTTGTTCTTGTTCTTATTTTATTTTATATGAAAAATTGCTGTATTTGCTGTGGCTAATTGGAAAAAAAAGCTTAAGCTTAAGGACCTGAATCTAACTACAAAAAAACAATATTTAAAATGTAGTTGAAACTTGCCTAAGACCTTGGCTCCTGATCACAGTTTGCGTGATGTCACTTACAGAACAGGCATAAATCAGTATTTATATACAATTAATTGTAGTTTTGTTCTCATTAAATCACAGTTTATAATCAATGGCATAATTTTACCAGTAAAGTAAATGAAAATATATTATATATATATATATAATATTCTCCAGACATTGATAAACTGTTAATTAATTGCTTATTGTGAAACTTCAAGGGCCAGGATTCCCGTCTCTGACTCACTTTAAGGCAAAAATGAAAAGTCCTAATGGGAGTAAAAACAAACACTTAATATCAACCATGTGTTTTTCAGGCTAACTTTGGGTAAACCACTGGGCGAGGGCTGCTTCGGTCAGGTGGTGATGGCGGAGGCGATCGGCATCGACAAGGAAAAGCCCAACAAGCCTCTGACTGTCGCCGCGAAAATGCTGAAAGGTAAAAAAAAAAAAATCGCCAACTCCACTTCCTGGCTTCCGTTTTTCCCCAAAACTTCCTCCCAACTTCCTTCTTCCAGACGACGCCACCGACAAAGATCTGTCCGACCTGGTGTCCGAGATGGAGATGATGAAGATGATCGGCAAACATAAAAACATCATCAACCTACTGGGAGCTTGCACTCAAGATGGTGAGTCGTCGTCACTGGGAGGGTTAACTTCATAAAAAAGGGGTCAAAGGAGGTCACGGAGGTCAATGTGTTCGGCCCGCAGGTCCGCTGTACGTTCTGGTGGAATACGCCTCCAAGGGGAATCTGAGGGAGTACCTGCGAGCGCGGCGCCCGCCGGGGATGGATTATTCCTTCGACACCTGCAAGATTCCTGATGAGCAGTTGACCTTTAAAGACCTGGTGTCCTGTGCCTACCAGGTGGCCCGCGGCATGGAGTACCTCGCCTCGCAGAAGGTGAGTCCACGGTCAACGCAACTCCTCAGATCCTTAATCGGTCTTTTTGAAATCAAGATAAGAAACTGAATATGTTAAAGTTCAACTAATGTGTTGATTTAAGTGTGTGTTAAATGGATGCGTGACTCTATTGTACCATCAGTGTTTGTACAAAACTCTTCTTATTTAAATATTGACATTAGAAAATGATCTTAAGCCCCGCCCTCTGAAAACACTGTTTTTCTGAAGATTAAATCTTGTTTACCATAACCACACCCACTCTGCTGTGATGGGTCAAAAATGGAGGTCTATCACCACGCGTCATGAATCCCGAGAGTCTCCACCGCCAAGGGACTCGTTGTATAAACAAAGCGGGGCGTGAGGAGGAGTGAAGCCATTATTATGTCATAATGGACTCCGCTCTCGTAACCTCTCGTTCGCCCAGATTTCAGAAGGGGGGGGAAGAACTTTATAAAGTCGTGGGCTCAAAAACATTTTGATTATTTCAAAGTCATGGCACAAAGTCATTTTATGTGGCCCAGCGGATGGTTGGCTCAAAATCAAAACAAAAAAAAATCACAAATGTTTAAGATAAGATAAGGGAAAGATATTATGGATGTCGACAGTGTAAATATAAAGAGAGAAAGGGAGATAAAAAGATACATTTAAATTGTATCAAACTCAGACTCTTACTTCCGGTTAGATACATTTTTTTTGGCCTGCAATTTAGACATATAAAAGAGTTTGACACACCTGGTTAAAATTCTAAAATGCTGAGTTTAGCTTAAAGTTAGAAAATAGTCAAATATAATAGGGAAATAGGAACAACATTGTGAAGTGAACTCTTTATTTTAACACATTTAGCATATTTAGCTTTGTATGCTAAATGTAGAGAATCATTTTTATTCTTCATTTTTTATTTTACCCCCCAATCTTGTCGTCCACGACCAGTCGAGTTTGAATTATAGACGACTTTGGAGGGGGGGGGGTGTTATCAAAGTTTACTGGGCATTATCTAGTTTCTAAAGCAACTTTTTTTTTTTTTGCCCTACTGTAATCCTTTGCGATATACATAGAATTAGAGTTGGTGGGTTGGATTTAGCCCCAAGGGACGTAGTACTCCCTGTAAACCCATCTGCTTTGTCTTTTAGCTCAGCTCTTTCTAAACAAATGGATACTTAGAAATGTAAGTTCAATGTGTTAATATCTGTCCTTCCTTCAGTGTATCCACAGGGACCTCGCCGCCCGGAACGTCCTGGTGACGGACGACAACGTGATGAAGATCGCGGACTTCGGTCTGGCCAGAGATGTGCACAACATAGACTACTACAAAAAGACCACAAACGTGAGTCGACGTCACCCCAGGTTAACGGTTGAAAAGTGCATCTGCTGACGAAAACATGGCGGTTCTGTGTTGGTCCAGGGTCGTCTCCCCGTGAAATGGATGGCTCCGGAGGCTCTGTTCGACCGGGTCTACACGCACCAGAGCGACGTGTGAGTGTTTTTCTTTTTAATCGTCAACCGTCACATGCCACCGATCCGCTCATGTACACCGCGTCCAAATATGCCATCCGAGCGCGTTAGGATCAGAAAGCGTCTGCGTGTGAACACGGGAACACCGGCGTTCCCCCGCACAACGTCTCCTGCTCGCCGTCATCTGTGATCGCTTGATAATCCTGAGCTCAAGTATCCAAGCATTCCTCGCCTCGTTTGTTCTCTAATCTCCCGACATCAGACAGAAACTAACTCCGAACCCGACATCTTTTTATCAGCCATTGAATCCAGAGAACCCCGTAACGGGAGATAGCCGGGGTTCCTGTGGAATCATCTCAAGATGTTCCTGTTTTTTTGTTGTTTTTTTTCTTCTCCTGGACGTTTCAATCCCAGCTCCAGACGCGAGAGGCAAGTTCAGGACGAAAGGTCACAAAGTCAGTCTGTTCCGCGGTAGCAAGAAAAGCCTCCCAGCCGGCGTGGGCCCAGACGCCGTGTCCCCAGCCCGGGCGTCCAAACCAAACACGGGGCCCCTGTCAACACCGGCTCGCCGGGGTGATTACACTGGACTGGGAACGGGCCGAGAGCAGGGATCGGCTCTTGTTGTTTCAGCAGGTCTGGATTACCAAGTCGAGCCTCGCGCCAGAACCCTCCTTTTATACAGTAGTCGCTCCGCGGCCCGTTTACTCTAACTCACCCCGGGGGAGGTTTTTGTCTTCTGACCTGTGATGGGGTTTTTTTCATCAAATCTAACACCGTGACACGGAGAGGAAACGACTCCCAGAACCTCACATGTCGAGGTGGGCGAGAAACACGTCCGACACGAGCGTCGCGACGACTCGTCACAGGAGCTGCTGGATTAACTGCTGAGTCAGCGCTTGAACGTTTGGTTTGAAGCAGGAGCTGAAACACGAGGAAACCTACGAAACAAATGGTCTTATTTTGAAGGGAAACCTAACTATTAACAAGAGATAAATGGAGAAGCCAACATTATTTCATTTAATATCCATTTATTGTTTAAAATATTGTATTGCTTTTCACTTTATTTTGAAGTAAATACTAAAAAAAAGAAGACAAATAAATAGATGGATGGAGTAAATAGGAGCTGCATATTTGGAAGCGATAAAAAAGGTTTAAATACTTTTATGAACAAGTTATTTTTATATACATTTTATGTAAATTTTTCTTAACCCTCATTTTTTCCAAATACCTTTTATCGTTCAATTTAATTAATATATTTTAATATCTTTTTTAAATAATTATGTTATGGGTATGTTATTTATATATTATTTTACAATTATTTACAATATTATTAGATAGATACAACTTTATTAAGGAGGTAAAGAAGAGAGTGCGAACAGGGTAGATAGTTTCTTGTTAGAAAAAAAAAAAGTTTGAATAAGATCAAAAGGGATTATATTTTACTAAATTAAAATTTCACTCGTAAAACTCGTACAAATTTTACAAACGTCTCGAATGATCCAAATCATTTCCTCTCTCCACACACTCATAAACAGCAAAAACTACTTCTCTTGGAAAATAATTAGACATAACTAGATAAAAAAAATAATAATTGGGATAATAATAATGTGATTTTGTGCAGCTGCAATATTTGCATTAGATTCATTGTTAATGAACTTTTCCGTCAACTGACCCTCGGAATAATAATCATTTGAAGTCGCTGGAATAATGGGACGAATCTCTATCATTCAAACTGTCAATCAAAACACATTTACATAGTCACTGCATACATGATTCTGATCTGCTTTGATTGACATGTGAAGAAACAACCGTCATGGAGACGAAGACAGTTTTATCTTATTATCCTTCGTTCAAGCAGATACAGGCTGAGTTCATTGAGTAGTTGCTAACTTGACTTGTTGACCCTTAAACTAAAAAATAAAAATAAAGAAATGAGTCCTTGTCATTAAAAGAACAGTAAGAACTCCTGGCTTAGTGGCCTCGTGCGGCCCCTCAATGGTGTTAACGCGGCCCAAATGAGATCAGAGTAAAATTGTAAAAATGAACACAAACACAATTTGTGACTCTTTTATTAGTCATTACTACTTCAATTGGAATCTTTTTAGAATGTCGTTTTTCTTTCGGAATGTTAGTTGAAAGATAATAGGGAAAAAAAACGTTTTACATGTTTTAACTTTTATGGATTCCCTTTAATAATGTTTAAAAATGTAATGTTTATTAATGAATTAAAAATAAATTAAATTTGCCTTTGATCTTGACATTGTTCATCTTTATGATAGTAACTATTCCTGCCATTTGTAGGACATTTTTATTCAAGTCTTTTTTTTTTAGTTTTAGTTTGACGGCCCCTCGTAAAAGTCATAGTATATAACGTGGCCCCTGATCTGAGCCACGAGGGGACAACGAATGAAAAACTGCCTAATTTCTTATATAACAATTTCCCGAAAGGAGATCTCCATCTAATCTAGAGAATGAGATCAAAGGAAAGATACTTGAGCTCTAGGTTTTCTCTACATTTTGTGCAAATATTAGTGTAAAACATGTAAAGAATTCAATTGTAATTGTTGTTAGTTTAAAGGCGTCGGGTTGTGATCTACGACGTTAACCAAATATTGACCGAGTGATTCTCTCTGAAAGTCAAAGTGACTCTGAAAATTGTCATCGAAGATCAATATCTGCTCGTCCAGACTTCTGGGGGAAATCGATGTTGTGTTTTTTAACCCCTCGCTGCCTCTCAAGAAGATGTTCCGTGTGCTCCTCAGCTGGTCCTACGGCGTGCTGCTGTGGGAGATCTTCACTCTGGGGGGTTCCCCGTACCCCGGGATCCCCGTGGAGGAGTTGTTCAAGCTGCTGAAGGAGGGACATCGGATGGACAAACCTGCCAACTGCACACACGAACTGTGAGTGGATCACGTTCAAATCTAAGACTCTTAAGAAGGATCTTAACGTGGGTCGTGTGACTTCTCGCGCCGCAGGTACATGATCATGAGGGAGTGCTGGCACGCCGTCCCGTCTCAGAGGCCCACGTTCAGGCAGTTGGTCGAGGATCACGATCGGGTTTTGTCGATGACCTCCACCGACGTAAGTGTTTCACAACTTTTATTGACCAGAGACTTTGTTTAGTTTTTCAAGCTGCTAACAGTTTAGCATTTTATCATTAGCATGAGCTAAGTAGCAGTAAGAAGGTGGAAAAAAGTACGACCACTTTTTACTTTGGTAAAAGTTAACCTAAAGGAAGTTGTAATTCTAAGAATCTACGATCACCATTAAGTTTCACGATACAGGGGCAATAATACGATGTATTGCAATAGCATATATGTGTAGTATTGTCGAGTACTTGACTCTGGTGTTGCAGAATTTACAGACCACATGACTCTTGTCGAAGTCGTAACTGCTTTTGTTTTGAAACCAAAATATGTCAAAACACCAGCTTGAAAACAAGTGACCGTATCCTCTCGTCCTTAGTCATCACCAGGTTTCATTGTTACTTTAGCAAAATATGTCCAAACATCAGCTTTAAAAGCTGCTGGAGTTGACTGTATCCTCTTATCCTCAGTCATTGCCAGGATCTCAATTAGGCATAGCGAAATATGTCGGCACATCCTCTTAATAACTAGTGACTGTATCCTCTCGTCCTCAGTCATTGTTACTTTAGCAAAATATGTCCAAACATCAGCTTTAAAAGCTGCTGGAGTTGACTGTATCCTCTTATCCTCAGTCATTGCCAGGATCTCAATTAGGCATAGCGAAATATGTCGGAACATCCTCTTAATAACTAGTGACTGTATCCTCTCGTCCTCAGTCATCGTTACTTTAGCAAAATATGTCCAAACATCAGCTTTAAAAGCTACTGGAGTCGACTGTATCCTCTTATCCTCAGTCATTGCCAGGATCTCAATTAAGCGTAGCGAAATATGTCGAAACATCTTCTTAAAAACTAGTGACTGTATCCTCTCGTCCTCAGTCATCGTTACTTTAGCAAAATATGTCCAAACATCAGCTTTAAAAGCTGCTGGAGTCGACTGTATCCTCTCGCCCTCAGTCGTCGCCAGAATCACAATTTAACGACTGCTACCATGTAGAGAAATATGTCGAAACACCAGCTTGAAAACGAGAGACTGGATCCTCTCATCCTCAGTCATCGCCACGATTCTTTAGATTGCGGAGGACATAACTGCCGCCATCTAGTGGCTGGAAGTTTAATAGAAACACAAAAATGAACACTGAATAATTGGATGTAAACAATAAAAATAAAATATTTCAATATTGATAGTTTCTTACGCCTCTTTATCATCACGTTTCTATTTTCTTTAAACTGTTGCAATGCATTGTGGGAGCCAAACCTTCCTTCCGTCCAACGCTAACGAAGGACTTGATCTTCTCCTCACCAGGAGTACCTGGATCTGTCGGTGCCCTTCGAGCAGTACTCCCCGACCTGCCAGGACTCCAACAGCACCTGCTCCTCCGGCGACGACTCGGTGTTCGCTCACGACCCGCTCCCCGACGAGCCTTGTCTTCCCAAACCGCCGGCCAGCAACGGATCCATCAGGACTTGAGACCTGAGACCCCGGACGATAAAACCTCGGCGTGTGTGGACGCCTCCTCTCAGCGACCCCCGCCTGCAATACTCCGTCTTAACTCCTGGTCCACTCACCATTGAAGGACTTCTTTCTTTTTTCCAGAAATTCTATTTTTATACTCGGGCCAGTCTTTTCTGGGGGGGGGGGGACCATTCCGTGCCTACTGTGATCAAAACTTCTGAGACTTTGACCAGAAGATGTTGGAGGAGAAATGAAGGGCATTCGTTCGTCGAGCACCGGAAAAAGAAACAAAAACACCAGCTTTAAAGAAAAAAGAAGAAAAACTTGCGTCGACACGAGAATCTCGGCAGTAGATTCTAAACGTGTCGTCGTCATGACGATCATCCGGGATGTTTTCAGTATTTTTATTTTCGTAAATCAGTCTTTGTCGGATCAGTGGATTTGAAAGTTTAATTTTTAACACGTGTTAAGTGGGGGAGGGGCAAAGTTTTTAGTTTAAAGTAGTACATTTTGGTAAAAAAAAAAGTATGACTTTAAATAGAAACATTTAAGTCAATATTTTCACTCAAATGCACTTAAAATAAAAAGCAACAACTTAAATAATTATGAATTAAAGATTTATCTAAATAATTTCAAGTTTAAATCATGAAAGATTTTTATTTTAAAATACTTTAAAATAAAGATAATCACCTAAATATGAACAAAAAAAAACTACTCAGATGTTCTTGTTTGGCAAGACTGGTCTCCACAGGATTTATATAAATGTATATTTAGAAACAAAAGATTTATTGTAAATAAATTGATGCAAATATGTATCATATTTCCATCAGAAAAACTTTTAGGGTTGAAGATTACTTTAAGAAAAAAACAAAAAAAAACACTGTCTTTAAAAAAAAAACGTTTAATCATCTACAAGCGAGAAAAAAAAGGTTTTATTTGAATTATTAACTTGTATATTTGTAAAGATATTTATAGACTAAACATGTTTAAGTTGAAGAGGTCTAGAGTTTTAGTACTGTACGAAAAGATTTTTATTTCAATTTACGTTGTAACTTATTTCACAGAAGTTATCGTCACGACTAGCAGACTTCTGCGTGTTTTTTTGTTTGTTTTTTTTTCTTCAGAAATGGAGGATTTTACGAACTCATGGATCTCTGGACTGTAGAGATTATTTTTTAATCTGGATTACGAGCAACGACGAACTCTTCATGAAGCAGCTTCACAGCATGAACCAGAGGAGATGAAGTAACAAACGTTAACGGAGCTTAACGTTAGCTAGCCGCGCAAGCTAGCGCTAACTAGTTTGCGCTAACTAGCGAGATCCGTTAACGTTTGTTTTATTTCTTAAACTGAATTATTTAATATTGCTTTAACTTTAAAGTTGTTTAGAGATTATATTCCAACATTATGATGACGTTTTCTTCCATTTAATCCATTCTGAAGCCGCAGGTGAAGCTAATTCATGCTAACTAGAAAGCTAGCGACCAACTAGCCAAATTGTGCGTTCTGACCAAAATAGTAGCGTCAAAATAGTTTTGAATTATTTAAAAAAAATAAGCTTTGACACATAATTGTAACAATTTTTTTAAGAGAAACAAGTATTTTTGGAAGTTGCAATAACTGCCTTTTAATGAAATATTTTGAACAAATCTGTGGATTATTTTCATGTTTAATTTGTAAAGTTTTTTTGTGTAAATTACGAAAATTTATAGGAAATTTGAAAGAAAAATAACTATAAAATTTTCAACTCATTCAAATAAGAGAGATTGGGAAAAAAATGAAGGAAGAAATTTTAATTAAAAAAAATGCTTCAATTTTACTTTACTTAAAAATAAACGTTAAAATACACTGCGAAACAAAACAAAAACAATTAAGAATAAACTTAACATTTTAAACATGAGAAAGAAGTTTGAAAAAGAAAAAATCCGATCTAAAAAATAAATTAAAACACCTACAGTTTAATTTAAATACAAAAATTCATTGAGAAATTTAACTCAGAATAGAGAAATACGAAATTATTTTATTGAAAATTATAAATAAAAATACAATCTGAAAAAAAAAAAAAAAAAATCCAAACAGAAACAGAAATTAAAATAGAAGTCGGAGAAACAATAAATTAATAATATATTAATCGGATGAATTACAAAAGAATGTCTTCCTCGATCATGATGTTGAAGCTGCAGATGTTGAGTTTGTCGTTGAAGTATTTCAACTGAAATGAAGGCATGTTGTGTCGCAGCAACATTTGATCGATCAATATATATATATATAAATATATATATATATAAAAATATATACAAGTGTCGGGTGAATCGTTCTTGTTTTGCCAAATTTGTCTTAAAGTCTCTTTCACTGAGTTGTTCAGAACCTAAAACACGGATTTTAAAAGTTTATGTCCAGTCGCTCGTGGACTGAAACGGCATCAGGGTTGTTTTTGTGTAATTTCTTTTAAAAAAAGGGAATATTGATGAAAACCGGAGATGACACTTTTCAACGGCCTGTCAATCAAAAACACTTCCTCGGACGTCGAGTGCTTTCAAATCGTCGTTTAATTGTTGAGTTTTTCAAACACGACGGACGTTGAAAGTGAAATTCTTGCACAAGTTTGTTTTCCCGTCGAACCCATGAAGTGCCTGAAGTGTTTGAATGTAAGACGGAGAGAAGGTTGCGAGTTCGAAGCTGAAGGCGACGGAAGCTCTTGTGTCGAGGAATGAAACAGACGCTGTTTTATTTATTCTTCATGCTGTGGAAGAAACTCTTCCTATGGTGAGAGTTTCTTATTCATAACTACCTGCTTTCTTTTTTATTAAAGAGCTAGAACATGATGTTGGTGTTTTTCATGGTTTTTTCTGTAGAGAAAGTAGTGCTTTATTTTTGGAATTTTACATAGAATAAACAAAATAAAGTGCGAAACAAATAAGTAAATAATTGATCTTGTATTAATGTCGCAATATTATACACTTTTACGTTCAATTAAATTGACAGCAGGGTCAGCAAAAGACATCTAAAGCAGCTTCCGAAACAAGACTTCTTATTGAATTCCACAAAAATGTTATGAAAAATAAAGAAAATCCACAGATTTACACAAGTTTTAAGGGTAAAACAAAGATAATAAAACTCATTAATTTATAACTGATGGTTAAAACAATGAATCAAGAAATGAAACCATTTCCAAGAAGAAATTTAAAAATAAACAATTGAAAAATAAACATTTATTTGACAAAAAAAAAAGTTTTGTTTTTTTTCTTATCACGGAAATGAGAGAAATGAGAAAAGTAAAATATCCACAAAATAATGAAAACCCCGCAGTTAAAAGAAACGGAAATTAAACGGAAAAAAAACAAAGAAAAAAATATTTAACATAAAGTTAGTCGATTTTATTTTAAATCAAATTAAAATACATTTTCGAATCTTGAATTTTTACGATTTTTAAACAAGTTTTAAAAAAAAATCCAAAAGATAATCCACTGATGGACGTTTTAAGGTAAAAACAAAGATAATAAAGCTCACAAAAATATAACTAATGTTTAAAACAATAAATCATGGAAATAAACCAATTCCAAGAAGAAATTATAAAAAGAAAAAAGTTGATAAACTGATAAATAAAGAAAAACACACAGTTTAAAAAAACAAAACAGGAATTACATTGAAAAACCCAAAGTAAAAAAATTATATTTAACATAAAGTTAGTCTTATTATTATTTTTATTTTATTTTAAATTGAAAGATTAGAAAATATTTTTTTCAAACGGATAGAAAAACTTAAAGTCCAAAGAAAAAAAACAAAAAAACAAAGGCAATAAAATAATCGTGGTTCTGACAATGACCCACATTACCCACAATTCCTCCGTGATGGAGGCGTGTCCTTGTTTCTTATCCCGTTTTCTGCAAAAACATTTTTGGCGTCACAGAAGTTCAACAATAATCAGCTCAAAGTAACGTTTCAAACCAGTTTTTATGGTCAGAATCAAAGCAAGTCTTTTCATCTTCTCTGTGAAACAAACGTCGACACATTTTCTTGGACGAACTGGTCGTCGAAGCGACTCCTTCTCCTTCCGCCTCCTCGTGTCGCTACATTTCCCAGCAGCCCCGGCGGGTCGGTGGCCCGGACCCTGAAGCCACCAGAGCTGGACGGCGACAGGAGAAAGCGGGTCTTTGGCGCCCGGCCCACCTCAAGTGCCTCCTGAGGGGAACATCCTGTCCCTCGATGGAACTTCCTGCAGCTCAAGTGCTTCATTCACCAGTGAGTGAGAGAGACTTGTTTGCTCGACCACTGTTGCTGTGGCAGGAGGCGTTTGCACCGGTGGACGCTTTCCAGCTCTTCTCCTCCATCCCCCCTTCTTTCCAGCTCTTCTCCTCCATCCTTCCTTCTTTCCAGCTCTCTCTCTCCTCCATCCCTCCTTCTCTCCAGCTCTCTCTCTCTCTCCTCCATCCCTCCTTCTTTCCAGCTCTCTCTCTCTCTCTCTCCTCCATCCCTCCTTCTTTCCAGCTCTTCTCCTCCATCCCTCCTTCTTTCCAGCTCGCTCTTCTCCTCCATCCCTCCTTCTTTCCAGCTCGCTCTTCTCCTCCATCCCTCCTTCTTTCCAGCTCTTCTCCTCCATCCCTCCTTCTTTCCAGCTCTTCTCCTCCATCCCTCCTTCTTTCCAGCTCTCTCTCTCCTCCATCCATCCTTCTTTCCAGCTCTTCTCCTCCATCCCTCCTTCTTTCCAGCTCTCTCTCTCTCCTCCATCCCTCCAACTGTTCTCCTCCATCCCTCCTTCTTTCCAGCTGTTCTCCTCCTCCACCCCTCCTTCTCTCAGCTCTCTCCTCCATCCCTCGACCTCTCCAGCTCTCCTCCTACATCCCTCCTTCTTTCCAGCTCTCATTTCTATCCCTCCTTTTCCAGCTCTCCTCCTTCGCTCCTTTTTTATCCCTCCATCTCCATCCCTCCTTCTCCTCCACATGCCCGCCCATGGTAGTGATGTCACAATATGAAACTTTTCTGATGAAACACTACGAAGGAGTGTCAGCAAAAGACTTCTACAGCAGCTGACAAAAGTAATAATAAAGTAAATCAAATTAAAAAATACAGATAAATTAAAAATATTTAATAATAATCATAGAGATGATACCAGAATCCACAAATATTTTTTTTTTTTAAGAAATACATTCAACTCGTGTTATCTCAGGGTCAAATTAAAGAATAAAAAAAAAAAGTTTTCAAAATTAAATCATAAAGTAAAAAGTAATAAATAAATAAAATAAAATAATTAAAAAAATGTATTAGTAGCCAAAAAGCAATGTTTAGGAAAAAATTAAAAAGAAAACAAATAATTATTCTTTAAAAAAAAAAAAATCAAGAAATTCAATCTAATGCAAGAATAAATTTAAAAAAATCCTAGAGAAAGTAAAACATTCTCTTTTTAATCAGAAATAAAAAATAAATCTGGAAAGTAAAATTATCCACAAAAAAATGAAAATCCAGTTTAAAAAAAAAAAAAAGTCAGGCAAATAAAATTTAAAAGAAAAACTCATGGATAAATAAATCCAATGAAAATAAAATAAAAGTTCTAAATCCACAGGAAAATATTCTTTTTTGTTTGTTGTTATGGTTGTAATATTAATGTCTGATCGGGATAAAACTCTCGCACAAAAAGATAGAACATGTAATAAATGAGTCTTGAAGGAAAAAAAAAATGTTTTAACTCTTTAAGAAAAACAATTTTGAGGCATTTTTTAATCCTTGTGATTTACTTTCAATTGGCAACAAAAAAAATGTAATTAAGGTGATGAACACTCGACTCAAAAATAGTCAAAACATTTACATTAGTTACATAGTTTAATTCTGGCCTCAGGTGTGCAGTCGTGGGGCCTCATATGGCCCACGGGTCTCACATATTTGGTTAAACTTGATGTAGAAAAAGAAGGAGAAGCTGAAGGAGGATTAAATATGTCAATACATGGATGTTGATGATGAGACGGGAGGAGGTTCTGGGATCAACAGGGGGGTGTCTGGGATCTGTGACTGATGCATGCTGGGAGATTTCTCATCAGGACTTACGTTGAAAATTACAGCCTCAGTCTGGAAACACTGGACATTATTTCGGTCGCAGGGAAATTAAAGATTGTCTGGAGGTTCCAGTGTCTGCAGCTGAAGTGAAAGTGTGTGTGTGCACGTGAGGGTCAGAGGTCAGCCGTGACACAGAGTATGTGTGTGTGTGTGTGTGTGAGTGAAACTGGACCTGAGCATGTTGTCACCAGACGTGTTGCCAAATCAGCGATTAACTGTGCGAGACAGCCATGCAGGCGAGTGACGTCTCGCGGCAGGTGTTTGAGGAAAACTATCTGGATTTCAGCGCTTTTTCGCAGAAGCAGCTTCTCTTGAGGGCGGCGGGAATAGAACCGAGGACCAGAGAGCAGAAGAGAAGTTTCCACCGACGGTTCTCCACTCGTCATGTCTGACCACATGTCTGTAAACAAAGACGGAAAAAGGAATAACATAAACAAAAGTGGCACACACAAAAATAAAAATATGACAAAAGATATGTTTCATACAGCAAAACAAATGGGAAAAAATGCTAAAAAAAAATTGCACTGGAAACGTAATAATTAACAGGAAATGATTTCTACGAAAAACAGAAAAAACTGATTAAGTTACTTCTTATAAAAACTGAAATAGTTAGTCCTGGTTACGGTCTGATGAAGCTTCATGAAGCAGTGTCATTATCTTCAGAGTCCACTAGATGGCGGTCTCTGCACTATTTTATTTTCTCATGAACAACTGTTCTAATACAACATCATTTTTAAACTGATGGCGCCAATTACTGACCTCTAAACATGACACTGCTTCATGAAGCTTCATCAACACATCACTAGTTAACGCCCCAAAAATGATTTTTTTTTTTCCCCTCATACTTTGTAAATACTGTTGAGTACATATTTTTGTTTGTCTCGCTGCTGCTTGTTTGCCACAGTGATGAATATGATAGTGAGGATGGATTATCGACCGACATTCATTATGCGATGAGTGTAAAAAAATTAAAAGAATACAACTTTACTTTAGATTTCCGACTATTTTGGTGTTTAACGAAGGACTTTGTTGTGAAATATCTTCAAGCTCCGATATGTCGGAATTGACAAACTTAGTGAATCATTTTCACAACACGATCATTCCAGTCTTTTTTTAAACCGCAAACAATTTAAAACTACTACTTTTTCCTCTTTTTTTTTTTTTTAAACAATGAGATTCAAGGTTACCATGGAGACAAAGCTCGTGTGGAACTTTTCTAAAGCCACATGTTTGTGGTTCAGTGACCAGATCCATGAGCTCATCTTCTGATGACATACTTCATCTTATTAAATATGTTTGATTCATGTTCAGTCGCTGCAGCTCATGCATCATAAAAATGTTTTTTTTACTTTTACGACGATTCAGCTGATGAAGCACAAATAAAATCACATCAAATCTTAATTAAATATATATTTTAGTTGGTTTTTATTGTTAAATATGATTTATAAACGACACTTTCTACGAAGCATCAACTGAATAATTGACCTCAAGGTCAGCCGTGTTTGAACACCTGAAGGTCGTGAGGGCGTCGCTCAGGAATTTGACCGACGTTCGCGAAAACCGGGGCTGCTCGGGTCGAGACCGAGCGTCTCCAGAGCTCACAGGACGAACGGAGAGTTCACGTCCACCCGAGAAGAGATGGAGGAAAAAAAAAAAAAAAAAAAAAGCATATTTTCCGCGGCGAGTGACATCATCGCTGATTTCGCTGTTGATTGTCAAGTCGGCGGGAAGTTAGCGAGAGGCTGAGAGTTTTCTGCGAAGAGCTAGAATTTTCAGGTTTTTTTATCCATTATATTTAGGTTTAAAATACATAAAACTAGTCTCACATCATTCATTCAAAAATATACGACAAAAGATATGTTTCATAAAGCAGAAAAATGGAAAATGGGGGAAAAATGCTGAAAAAACAGAAGAAAATTGCACAAGAAACATAATAATCAACAGGAAAATGATTTCTATGAAAAACTGATTAAGTTACTTCTTATAAAAACTGAAATAGTTAGTCCTAGTGTGTTGATGAAGCTTCATGAAGCAGTGTCATTATCTTCAGAGTCCACTAGATGGCGGTCTCTGCACTATTTTATTTTCTCATGAACAACTGTTCTAATAAAACATCATTTTTAAACTGATGGCGCCACCTACTGACCTCTAAACAACATGACACTGTTTCATGAAGCTTCATCAACACATCACTAGTTAACCCCCCAAAAATGCTTTGGGTGAGAGTTTTCTGCCCAAGAGCTAGAATTATTTCAGTTTTTTTATCCATTATTTTAAGGTTTAAAATAAATAAAACTAGTCTCATCACATCATTCATTTCATGTTATCGTGTCGAGCGTTTGTCGCCGCAGGCCTGGAGACGCACGAGCGTCGGGTTAAAAAAAAAAGCGTGGACACGCTCACGCATGTTAACATCCTGGTCGTCTCCTTCGCTGTCGGAGCGTGATGGACGAGCGGCGCCGCAGATTAAACGACGCTCGGCGAGCGGCAACAGGTGAGTCGGCGTCGGCGAGACTCGTCCGTGAAGGAGACTCCGAGGTCGTTCTCCGGATCCATAAACACGACAGGATAGAAAAGGTGAAACTCGTTTAGACGAGAACGAGGAAGAATTATTGTAGAAGTAAATAAATAACCAGGACAGACTCGCTCTGGAGACTAAACTTTGAGTCACTGACGATGAATCCGAGTCATTTCCTGTGACGGGATCTCGTGGACGGATGATCGTTGAGGAGTCGGATCCGTGAGGATATGGATTCCTGAGGATCCGAGGAGGTCGAAGGTCTGGAGCAGAGGAGGACGAGTCCTCAGGGGCCACATTATATACTGAGACTGTTGTGAGGGGCCGTCAAGACAAAAAGAGGAAATATGAAAAAAAAAAAAAAAAAACTAAATATGACAATAAAATATTTTATTTATAAACCTGAAGTCACAAAAGAACACATAAAAAAAATATATTTCTAAATTATCTCAAGATTCACTCAAATTAGTTTGAGTCACAGAAAATATTAATAACGAACCAAAAGAATTAAGAAAGTTTTATTTACAGTTAATTCAAAATTAAAATGTTAGCCATCAGAAATATTCTAGAAAAAATGTTTTAATAATATCAAAATGCACATTTTGGCTGAGGTTCAATAAATAGTCACAAGAAATATATATATATATTTTTTTAAACTACACTAACATTTAAGATGTTTATAAACCTTTCGGAGCAAGAAATTGATTGAAACAAACTTTTTTGTTTTTTACCAAATATCTCAATATTTACTCAAATTAGTTAAGGAAATTACAGCGGGGAAGAATCTTTTTTTAAATATATATATATATATATATAGTTGTATATAGCGTTTATACAATAATAAATAGGGAACTTAATTAACAGGAAAATTATGTGTTCGAAAGACAAAAAAAAAGCCCCCCCAAAATATATATATATATATATATATATTTATATATATTGTAGAGTTAATACAATAATAAATACAAAATAAAATGTTTTCCATCAAAATAATTTCAGGCAGGAGTGAAAAGATGATTCTATTCCATGTTAATCTCTGTATCATTTTCTGTGTTACTTGTCTTTGATCTATGTTCTTTATCTTTAGATTGTGTCTTCTTGCACTTTCTTTTAATTAAACTTTGTTCTTGTTTCATGAATCCATCGTCTGTGTTGCTGGAAAAACAATTTCCCGAAGGAGATCTATCTATCAATGTGTCGACAAAGAAGCAGAAAATAAATAACTGCCACTGAAAATTGAGAGTAAACTTTTTTTTTTATCAGGAAACCAGAAGTATCTGGACCTAAATGTGTGTCGTGTCTGGAGAACAAAGTAGCTTTCAACACGAGAGAACAACAGAACAAACTAGTACAAAAGAACAAAAACAAGTATCAGAGAGAAACACTTGAGCAACATGGATGATCTGACTCACGGTGCTGGAACTGAGAGGTTTATGAGCAGGTGGACGTGATTTCTGATCGATTAGTTCCATGTGTGTGTCATTATCAAAATAAAAAAACATTCAAAAAAAAAGAAAAGAGCAAAAACATGTTATTAATTAAATAGTTTTTAAATTTGACAAAGGTTGAAAGACATTTAGAGAAAATACGATAAAAAAGATACATGTTAGTGCTACAGTCACCAACAACAGAATGTTAATAGAATAATTAAACATAATCATATAAATCATTTAATAACAATATTATCAGATGCACTCGATGCTAAAGATGAGACACAAAAAGAAGATGAACACAAGCAATATGATTACTTTATCAAATAAAAGCAGAGATGTTTTAGTATCTCTTTGAAAACATTTAAAGGATAATTATATGGAGAGTCTATTCTGTTACGTGATGAAGGAACAATTATCGTGAGCTTTTAATTATTTGACGTGGAAACAAAACAACAGTCAAAACAAGGACTTTTATGACTAAACGCTTTGTACTTTCTCCCATGTTTTTTACTTTAGGACTAATCTATTTGGAAGGTTTTTCAATGGTCACCAAACGTTGGTGGTTTTGCCAACATGTGAGCACAGAAGCTAAGCTAAGCCAAGCTAACGATACCGTACGAGCCTCATGGAAAGTCCCTTTAAATTATTGAAATAATCACTTCTAAATGTAATAGTTTGCATCATGGAAGATCGTGAATATTACAAGAAAGATGGATGGAATCGTCATATGTAGAATCCGTAGCTTCGGATCAGCTCCCCAGGCCGGGTCAAAGTGGCCCGTGGGCTCTGGCAGCTCGTTCGTCTCTCCAAGACAACGCTTGGCAGGCCTGAGAGGTTCCGACGGAGCTGGAGCTCAATGGCATGAATCGACAAGTCACTTCCTGGTAGAAGCAGCGACCAGCGAGGAAAAATTGGAAAGACAGTGACCCTGAATACAAATATACGAAAACCGGTTACTCTTGGAGCCTTTAGAAAAATTGGTAGAAAACCTGTTGTCGTTGTTCTTTTCCATGTAGACGTAGATCAGCCTTTAACCCATGATTTGACACAGTTTCAAAGTAAAGTAAGTAAAATGGCTTCTAGGAGTATAATTTATCTAAAAAGGTTAATCAAGGTAACCTCAGACGGTACTGGTTCTGGCACTGGAATACATCAAGACATTTTTAGACTCTTCATTTGGTATACTATACTCAAAATACTTATGTTTCCTTTTCAAAACATTTAGGACTAAATCCTGACCAAAGACCACTCAGGGCGGCCGATGCATGATAGTAGAATACGTAAACATCAGGATCAACAGTGGGTAAATAGTGGCATAATCTTGGCCGACCACCTTCAAGGCATTCATTCATTTTCTTCTGATTATTGCAGGTCACGGGGGGCTCTAGCCTATGGGAGAGGCAGGGGACACCCTGGACAGGACACCAGTTTGTCGCAGGGCACACAAAGACACACAACCTTTCACACACACACTCGTACCTATGGACCATTTCCCCAAGTTCCCAATCAAACTATGTATGTTTTTAGGACCTTGGGAGGTAACCGTAGTACCCGGAGTACACCAAATATAAACTCCAAACAGGAAAAGGTTGCCTTCCTCCAGACCTGGGACCTTCTTGCTGTGCTGTACTGAGCAAAGCTTCACCTTCACCCTACCTTGAACTTTCCTCTTCCCTTCCTTGAGCAGATTGACCCAATTCTGTATCAAAGGACTGGACGATCATTCGTAAGTCAGGCAATTAACACAACTAGAATTGTAAAGTAAATAAACGCTGCTTTACCTTCTTCCGTCCACCTTAGTATTGTGTACTTTTCCTTTCGGTATTGTCTCAAAACAATGTGTTTCATGACCTTTGTGTTTGCACCTTTACGGTTGACTGAGTAAAGAACCAAATCCTGATCGAAACATTCCAACATCTGGACATCTCTGGCTTAGAGAGCATCTGAACCACGGCCACGATCCACTGGGCTCCCACGATTGTCTTTGCAGATCACGTTAGGCAAGCGTTTGGCGACAGCGACGAGGATAAACTTACTCTTTAACGGCAGAAACCTTGAGCAGAACCAGACTCGGTATGGACAGCACCCTGCCTTGATCGATCGGAAAGACCAATCGCTTGGTTCCATCGTTAACTTTTGAAAACAGAAGCCGGTTTACTCAAGAGTTTTGGTTGGAATAGATTATAAGGAGTATACGATCGGTCAAATACGGTAAAATTATGGAAATTGAATTTTCCCCGGAGAGAGGATGGAGGCAAACAGATATTCCTTCATTTGATTGGTCCACTTAAAACGGCGTTCCGAAAAAAATCACATGGAAAGAGCAAAATATGGCTTATATTTAATATATAACTTTCCTACTGAATTTGCCTCAAAGAAACTTATAAAAATAACTTCCTATAACTGAGGTTCTACTTCATGCGTGCAACGCCCTCTACAGGCTGTCTCTGTGGGTAACCTCTCGAGCAGCTCTGCCTAATAACCCATAGCGCCAGCCTTTAGAGGGCGTAAGCATGCATGAAGTAGAACTGGACATTATCTACAACATAAGAAAACAAACATGGACATTCGAAATAGAAAATGATCTGTTTGTAATAAAAACCTTGAGCGTGAATATTGTCCACATGCTGGAGGGGGGTTTGGTTTATTCCAAATAGGAGTCGGCTTCAATAAATAAGGCTCTATATTAACCGCTGCGTTTGGCCAAAATTGCTTTTTGAATTATTGCGAGAGGTATTTCTTATGGCAGTCTGCACTCTGTTGTTTGTCTCTATCAGGAAGGACCAGGAGAATAAAGAAAAAACAGTTGTGCTTACATTTCTGTCTGTCAGGTTATCAAGAATCATTTTGTAAATGTGAGAGGGAAAGAAATAAAGAGGAGGCTTTGTTACCTAGCAACCAATGGCAGGGTTCGCTTTTGAGCACTTAAAACAGAAAGAAAATTCATATTTGAAAGTGACAAATGTGAATATTGAACAAACATATGGGGAAGTTCTGTCTAAATTGGTCGAAGAAATCGAGAAAAACAGCTTTAATAGAAGGCAAATGTTACTTATTGGTGCTTTAATACGGACGACGAGATGGATAAGGATCAGGTGTGACCATCAGGTGATTCTCAACAGGTGTGTTCGTTCATTTATCGTTTCTATTTGTAGTCAAGTCTCCATATATTTTCACGTGTCGACTTGAGCGGAAAGAAAATCACCACATGACGATGAAACTGTTTTTTCTCGCGTCTCTCAGGCTCACACCTGCACCCAGTTAGCAGATGCTGACCCAGCAGGTTCTTTTCTCGACTCATCTGCTTCCCATCAGCATTTTTCATCAGCAGCACCATTCATCGCTGATCTCTGAATGACTCAGTGTTAAAAATAAAAAAAACACCATCATGGACATTTTTCTTTAGCTCCCCTGGTCCAGTAGCCTTTTGTGAGATTTAAACTTAAGAGAAAATTCACTATCGATCCATCCAGGTTATAAATATGTTGGTCTTTAAGATAAGTAAGAGAGTAATTATGATTTGTAAAGCGACTTTCTAGACCAGGGTCACAAAGCGCTTAAACATTCAAAATAATACACAGTTAAAATATATACTTTAAAGGCCAAGATAATATAGAGACAAACACAGCCCCAAGAAAATTAAAAAAAAGCAGAAATAAGAATGGAAGGATTTCTCTTCTCTGGTCCGGAAGCGTGTTCAGGAACCATCAGTAGATTCCAATCCACAGACCTCAGAGCCCGAGCTGGGGTGTAAGTCTGGATCAGATCACTGATGGAAGGTCTGACCATAGATAGATCTGAAAGTAAGAACCATCATTTTAAAGTTGATCCTGAAAGAAACTGGCAGCCAGTGAAGAATCCAGGAAAATGTGAGTTCTTCTACTAGAGCGGGTCAGAATTCTCGCTGCAGAGTTTTGTATGAACTGCAGGCGAGACAGATCCTTCTTGTTCAGACACCAAAATAAACTGTGACAATAGTCTGAACGAGGTGACACAAATGCATGGATAAAAGTTCCAGATTGTGTTGTGACATCATTTTTCTAAATGTAGAGATCTTCCTTGTATTGACAGATAAGATAAGGGACACAATAAATCAAAATTAAATGTTGAAGTAAAGAAATTGGTTTCGTGAAGGCGGAGATAATATTATCCGTCGTCCAGGTTTTCGTTGCGGTGGCCGCGGAGAGTTCGGGAAGAAGGACTTCACAGGTGAACGAGAACACTTTCTTTAAGCTAAAGCAGAGAGGAGCCTGGAGGTCAACTTGATTACAGCGACTTGAACTTTCATGGCTGCTCGCTCTTTCATCTGCTGCTCCAGCCCAAAGGATGTTTCTGCACAGAGCCAGAGAAAAGGTTGGATACGGAGCTGAGCTGGAATACAGAGTGATTTTCTGTACATTGTTTGAAATCGCTTTTCGGTCGCGATGTTTCTTTCCATCTGGTGTTCGACGAGACACACCTAACTGAAGCATAAATCATCTTTTTCTTTTTTAAACCTCTTAAATTCAACAGTATAATTATGACATGATGGTAATAACATTGAACTATTTCTGCCATTTAAAACAATCCTTTAGTTGTTATTGGAAATTATAGGTTTTTTAGTTTTACATTTACGGAATTTATATATATATATATATATATATATATATATATATATATATATATATAAATTTCACTTTACATGATAATTTAAAAAAATAAAACGATTTCATTTTAAAAGTAAAAAAGCTAACAAATTACATTCAATTGTGTAGCAACTTGCCTGCCTCAGACCTTGGCTCCCGCAAGTTATATAAGTGACATGATAGAGCGAAATAATATTAAAATAAGAGATTATACTTCTTTCCTTTTTTAATGGTATAGTAACAAGGACATCGTTTTATTAATGGTAAAAAGAAAATAAACATGTGGTTTAAAAAATATTGAGAATTTTGAAATATAACATCTACACTTGGTGAGATTTTCCTTTAAATATATATATTTTTTAAACATTATACTCATGGACTAGACAAAAAAATGTGACAGCCTTGTAGAATTAACCGTATGGTTTTTTACACTCTATGTTTCGAGCTAGTAAAAAGACAATTTGACTATGAAAGAGTTAAAAATATCACATTAAAGCGACAGTACAGGATTGTTTAAATTGGTTTCTGGTTCCCCCCACTGAAAGAAGAGTGTAACTGCAACAGTGTTTCCAAAACTGAAGGGTTTCAATCCAAGGCAAGAAAAGGCTCATGTTGGCTCAGTTTCCCGGAATCTTCATAGACGGAAATGAATGCAACTGCCATCTCCGACTAACTTTCTTTCTTTCCGTTAGTTCAATTTTAAATCAAAATGTTTATTCGTGCAGATTTAAGACGTGGCGACCCCTCAAAACTAAAATCCAGCCTGGCCTTCACTCCCGGAGTTGGTTTCAGCTGCTTGCGGACTTCTGCCGCCTGCTTCTCCACTCTGACATCAAGACTTTGGTGTTTAAGTCAGAAGCACTTGGGAGGTTTTTAGTCCGAGAGGCGGTCCGCTAAGTGCCACAGCTGGGCAGCTGTTGGGGAGAGCCCGGGGTCCCTGAGGTCCTTCTCAAATGGGGCCTTTCATACAACACCCACTTGAAGTAACAAAGAGCGGAGAAGAGCCGGACCGAGGCCACTCCATAAATAGAACATGCATATCAAAGCTGCGTGTTTTTTGGGCACAAACTGTGATGCTGGATTGTTGTCACAGCTTGATACCTTGTTGATTCAAGCACCATCGGTGTTAGTCGAGGACCCCGTGTGAAGTCCCACCGCTATCCAAAGAAGGGTCAATTTGGCCAAAAGAGAGGCGCATTAACGTAAAGTAGGATCACGGTTTATCTCTTTACGTCCATCAACTATACGTGTTACATCCTCACAGTACTTCGCTGGATAACAGCTGCCGGGGCGCAGTTGTGTTTGTCCATATTCATAACTTAAAATATGCGAAAGACTGTGGGGGGTCGAAAACGAGACCCCCCCCCCACTCGACAAGGATGAAAGGTCAGAGGATGGGAAGGTGGAATCGAATGAAGAGAAGCGAACAGGAAATGGAGATTATCTCTAAGAAACGTCCACATTATGTAACCTTATAGGAGCGCATCACGCTTCTGAGTAGTTCCAGGAATTTCACATGGAGGAAAAAACGGCGTTCCTTGTTGGGCCCGTTTGGCAGCTGTCGCCCCACTCGACCCTGCGGTCACTGAGGATCGCAGCCTCCATGAGGCAGGACATTGTTGAGGGGGCACAAGTACAGCAAAATGCAATACCTCAGGAATGTAACATCAAGCCCACGGCCCGTCTGTTGCTGTTCCTGCAATTATCACAATCGCGTGTTCATGGCATATATTTGTACGAGGGATTTACCACGAAAATTCAAAAACTGAATAGGTGGCGTTAAAACAAGTTCCAGTCACTTAAACGGCTACTAAGTATAAACACAATGGCGGTGAAGTCGGCGGGTGTGGGTCGGGTGTTTCGTCCACACTAGGGGAAAAGATTTGAAAACGTGTCTTTTTCAAATATAGTTTAGTCCAGCATGACAGTGACAAATGGGTCGGTTTGGGTCGGCCCCCACGTTCTCCCTATTTGAGCTGACTCTGTCTGGCCAGGGGATGGGATTTGCCGCCCCCACGGCACTGTGGACCTTCAGGAACTGGGTTACACTGACCACTGGACAGACATTACCCTTTTTTAGGGAGTTATCTGCTGCTGCCTTTGGTTTGTGAAGGGGTTTACATTAGGAGGTGGGTTCTGTCTGGCAGTTGGGGTGGAGTCTGGTGCGCCCCTTTGGGTCTGGGTTGCCAGAGGCACTCCCACTTCTCCCGGCATCTTGATGCCCATCGCCTGTGTCTGCAGCTGGGGGACCCTTTTTTGGCGGTGTTCTGCCCATGTGCCATGGTCCGATTGTGTGGTCTGGGCTGGTGGACGATCTGTTCGCTACAGGACTGGTGCTGCTGTCAATTTGTGCCGGTGGTGCAACTGTGCCCAGCCCCGGTCCTGCTAACGCTCATTGGGCCCTTTGGGACGGCAACCCTGCGTAATTATCTAAGTTACTTGTTGGACACCAAGTTTATCTCTAGAGCAGAAGTTCCCTGTACCATCAGGGGACAACACAAGAGCCTGTTAGAGCGGACATCTCTATATATCTCGGACCCTCAAACCCCCTTGTCGCCCAGAAATTCACAACTAATCCTACCCCTGCGGTTCAGCGTCAGCTGTCTGCACCCCCTTCCAGCTGTCTCCCTAATGATATAGCTAATGAGACATCTGGGGGGTCTCTCTCGCCCACTGATACAGTATAAGCTAACATGGTGGGGGATTGCTAAGGATAGTGGTGTTGGGGTGGGGGGTGAGATTTTCCCTTTCTCACATGTCCCTGCACGGCTCTTCACTGCTCTATCAGGACATTTCAACAACTGGCCAGTTTTTGGCCTGCTGCCGCTGAACGATTCCACTGACAGAGATAGAGCCAAGCGTGACGCTAACACCGCTATCAGTGTTATCTGTGAAATCTATTAACGTCGGCGAATCTTGAGAAGACATGCTCCGCGACAGATAAACCCTCTTTCATCCATCAAGTTTATCTGCCAGACAGCGTGTCCTTACTTCGTTTCCCCTTATTTACTTTCAACAAACTAGCTTGTTGTTTGGGTTTTTTGGGGTCTCATTGCCCGGCTGATGTTGATGATTGAGCCATTTTCCCTTCGGAATGAAAACAATTTGACCCGATCACAGGTGTTTATACTTCATTTGTTTCAATGACTGGCAGCACTGCGCGTCTGACTTCATCCGACTCTATTTTACAACATCTACTTATTCTCCAACATCAGACTAGCTACGCTACTTTTTTTGGTTGTTTAAATACAAACGTAAAGCAGCACAATGTAAATCTTTTTTCAAATTATCTGAGTTTAATTGGGGGGTTTTTTTTTAAAAGACTTTGATGCAGCGGAACTTTTTTAGAACCGTCTGACTGGGCGACGCAGCAAAACACCCATGTGACCATCAACTTGATTTACAGATGTGGGTCGGAGACGGCGTCTGAATTCATTTCCATAATGGCTGAAGTACTGAGAGAACATTTTGAAGTTTCCAAGAAGATAAAACATGAAACGAATAATTTAACTTTTGGCAGCTGAGCTTCAACATCGCAATAGCATATTTCTACCACCAGGGTGAGCCAGAAACAAACTATTCAATCTTACATATAGCAGCTTCAACGGACCTTATCTACAGTAAATAGCAAAATAACAAATTAATCAAACTTTTCGGGAACTTGCCTGATTGAAAGACCTTGGCTCTCGCAAGCGTTTGAAATGTTCCACCTGTTATGTCACTTAAAGAAACAATTTAATTTGAATTGCCACAGAGTTATGTAAAACTGAAGGACGGGCGTAAATAATGGTTTTAAAAGAGGAATTATGCTTTTATTCAAACTATAAATTACACTGGCAACGGTTAAAACTACTTTAAAGTGTACAATTAACATTTACAATGACTTTAAAACATGCATTATCAGTGTTTTTTTAAGGTTTTCAATAGGAATGGAAACATATAATATAACTTTATTATTATTATATTATATAACAGACAGTACAAAAAACAAAAAATAAGTAATCTATCTATGAAATCTGTTTTTATAAATGATTATGAACTAAATTGATCATCCATCCATCCATCCATCCATCCATCCATCCATCCATCCATCCATCCATCCATCCATCCATCCATCCATCCATCCATCCATCCATCCATCCATCCATCCATCCATCCATCCATCCATCCATCCATCCATCCATCCATCCATCCATCCATCCATCCATCCATCCATCCATGCATCCATCCATCCATCCATCCATCCATCCATCCATTCCATTCCATCCATCCATCCATCCATCCATCCATCTTTGGGTTTCCAGTTCACCGCAGACGCTGGGTTCATAAAAACCAGAACAAAGTGCAAAAGATGACAAAGTCCAAAAAAAAAAAAAACATAGATCAGAGGAACTAAGGCAAAGAAAAGGATACAAACATTAACATAGAATATTCTTTCACTCCGATCCTGACCTCCATTATTAATCCGACAGATTTCCGTAAACCTTTAATTAAACCTTCATATTTCCACCAGCGCCACACGTGTCTGAATGTATAAATGCAATCATGACTTTCTACTTAGTTCACAACAAACGTTTTGTTCGCTGCCACTAGTTTCCTCCCGGGCTGAACCCCTGAAATAAGAAATTATCTTTCGGGGATTCCTGCTCTGACATTAAGGCGTCCTCATCGTTTCTTTAATTTGTTTCCGGCGACTTTAATTTAAACGGCAGACGCAAAAAAAATATATACAACTCAAAGTTGAAATCCGGTCGTCTCCGGAGAGTTCCAGAAATGTGACACCAGAAGAAGAAGAGAATATGAAGCGTCATGGAGTCGTTCAGATGTTGTTTTTTTTTGTCGCTCGGAGCATCTTCTCTGCCTCTGGTTAAAGAGGAGGATGGTCTCGGGGGAGTCACGAAGCCGACCCAGACAACAGAACACATTACTGCGAGGAGATTGGACTGCCACTAACTTCCACCCCCGGGGGAAGCTGCAGGTGGCGGGTGAATCAGGAAAGGTGGTTCAAATTGATTCTCAGCCGACTATATTCAAGTTTTTGAGTCATATCCCCCCGAAGGATTCTCACTTTAACCTTCCATTTTTCATGCATACCTGACAAATCGGTGTGAAATGGGGACAGAGGGGCTCGCGGTGTATTTTGAAAAATATGAGCGACGACGCAACTCGACGCGATCTATAGTGTGGATTTCCAGCGTCGGGCCGCTGTCCACCGGCTTTGTTTTTTTGGCTGCATAATGAAAATAAATGGCGGCGTTGCTGTTCAGGAGCAGCTCTGGACGCCACCTCATCCATCCCCGTCTGGACAGAATCCATACTTTCCCCTGTCCTAGCAATTACCTGCGCCGTTTTATGTGAGTTCTGAAAGTTTTCAAATTCATCTTCCAGCCTTATTAGGTCCAACTTCTGCCTCGTGGCAAACATGTTGGATGGAAATCAAGGAAAATTTGAAAGTGAGTGAAGGTGGTTTTTTTTATAGCTCCTCACACAACTGGAACCAAAAAGGGATTCTTGAGGGGAATGTTAGTATTCATCATAGCTCATGTCAACTGAAAACATACAGTATTCAAAATACATTTTAATAATTATAAGTATTTTTTACATTTTAAAATCATGTAAAACGAAACAAATTGAGGTTTGGTGTTCCCCAAGGCTCAATCTGTGATCCAATTCAATTTAATTGCATTTTATTTTTTTTATCCTGTAGTTTTTCATTTTTACTGTCCGAAAAAGTGGATTTTCTCCAAAGTAACATAAGCCTTTGACTAAAAAAAAAAAGGGCTTTGACAAAAACATTCTAAAAAGATGTTTATCCTGTTACGGGACGACGGCCATCCCTAGTTTTTCATTACAACCGACCCGTGACGACGGTTGCCGTCGTCGGTGAAAACTGTGGTTCTTCAGCGCCCCGCCATGACCGAGTATTTTGGGAGCGACCGACTTTTGGACACACATCAATACATGAAGGCTGAGTTCAAAAGTAATGAGTGTACAACAAACTGGTCAGCAGAACTTAACTATAGCAGCTAGCAAAGGTAAACTACAGGTCACGGTTTTAAAACTTAGTTTCTTCTTTATTTATCTTATCTTAAGATGAAGTAGATAAAGACTCAAGGAAACAACATTTTTTATGTATTATTTCATTTATTAAAGGCCCAATTAGTATAATATATTATAGTGTTTCTCCTAGTGTTGGAGTTGTGTAACTGCAATATTGCCAATTCTATTTTTCAGATTACTTTATTATTAGCTCAGATTAACTCATTAGTTTTCTAGCTCCCTCAAGCTTAGTAGTTTGCTAGCTTGCTCAAGCTAATTAGATCGCTAGCTCGCTCAAGCTACTTAGTTAGGCTCATTAGCTTGCTAGCTCGCTCAAGCTAATTAGTTTGCTAGCTCCCTCAAGCTCATTAGTTTGCTAGCTCGCTCAAGCTTATTAGCTTGCTAGCCTGCTCAAGCTTATTAGTTTGCTAGCTTGCTCAAGCTCATTAGTTTGCTAGCTCACTCAAGCTTATTAGATTGCTAGTTTGCTCAAGCTCATTAGTTTGCTAGCTCGCTCAAACTTATTAGCTTGCTAGCTCACTCAAGCTTATTAGTTTGTTAGCTCGCTCAAGCTGATTAGCTTACTAGCTCGCTTAAGCTCATTAGCTTGCTCAAGCTTATTAGTTTGCTAGCTCACTCAAGCTAATTTGTTTGCTAGCTCGCTCAAGCTTATTAGTTTGCTAGCTCGCTTAAGCTCATTAGCTAATTAGTTTGCTAGCTCACTCAAGCGTATTAGTTTGCTAGCTCGCTTAAGCTCATTCGCTTGCTCAAGCTTATTAGCCTGAGTAAGCTGATTTATTGCTAGCTTGCTCAAGCTAATTAGCATGCTAGCTCGCTCATTCTAATGACCCAAAGAGACTTGTCTTTATCTTCCCTTCATTCAAGTTTTCAGGGACGTATTTTCACGTCTGCCGCCTGGTTTGGAGCGAATTAGTCTCAGTGGCGCATCAAAGCGACCTCACATTCTTCTCTTTGCTTCTTTTCACTCTTGCTTTTCTTGACTCTGTAATTTCAACCCTTCAAGTCGACGACAACCTCTTTTCTCTTTGGTCAACACGCGCACATTTGTTATTCATTTAGTGCTTTTAAGAAAGATGGAAATATCCTCTCGGCGGCACTTTTGCTCTTCCTTTCTTTTTTCCTTTTTTTTTTTCACCAGCGAGCCGCCACATCTGCGGGGGAGGACGGAGGGAGGAGGACGGAGGGAGGAGGACGGAGGGAGGAGGACGGAGGGAAGAGGACGGAGGGATGAGGACGGAGGGAGGAGGACGGAGGGAGGAGGGAGGTTCTATAAGGGATCCCCATTGAAGTGGCCTCACATCTCGTGATTATCTGGAGAGCAGCTCGAGTGTTTTGAGGATGTGAAGCAGGTAATGAAACTGGGTTTGTTGGAGAGAGAAAAATAAGAAACATCTAATCACACTCGACACGAGGAGCCAAATTACTTTTTAATGCAATTTGCTGCTACATGGTGACCTCATCTTGTTCTTCTCCTCTATATGTGCTCCCTTCTTTATGTGCAGGTGCCACAACACACACACACACATGTATATATATACATATTTTAAATAAAATAGGTTTAAAATCTGGTGATATATATCGTTTAGTTGTTATTAAAATCAGAATAAAAAGGGTTTTTTTTTAATAATTATGTGTAAAATAACTTCTTTATTTGATTTATTTTAATATTTGTAAGAAAAATAAATCATGTTTTTATTGCAATTTGTTGCTACACGTCTACTAGAAAAATATTGAACTAAATAAACGACGTTAATATCGTTTAGTCTCCAAAATAAAAGCTTTATTTTGATTTGTAAGACTCCGTCAGTGACTATTAATCATGGTCGAAAATAAAAAAAAAGTTTAGTATTAATTGAGTCACGTGACCTTCCAAAAATCATATAATATTAAAATGAATCATTCATCATTTAAATGAAGTGTATACAATTAAATAGATTTAATATTTGCATGTTAATTATCAACAAAATAATTACAGTGTTTGTTCATTTGGTGTTGCAATTAAACCTCCGGCCACTAGATGGCAGTAGTCATTAAATCCTCCGCAGCTAAAGGAACAATGAAATCCTGGGAGATCCCAGCTACGACTAAGTACGAGAGGATACAAGGTCACTCGTTTTCAAGCTGATGTGTTAAATTGAGACCTTGGCGATGACTGAGGACACGAGGATACAGTGGACTTTAAATAAACTAAAACTGAAACTGACTCCAGCTGCTTTAAAGCTGATGTTTGGACATATTTTGCTAAAGCAGCAATGAAATCCGGCGATAACTGAGGACGAGAGGATACGGTCACTCGTTTTCAAGCTGATGTGTTAAATTAAGACACTGGTGATGACTGAGGACGAGAGGATACAGTGGACTTCAGCAGGTTTTAAAGCTGATGTTTGGCCTTTTTTTGCTAAATTAACAATGGAATCCGGCGATAATTGAGGACGAGAGGATACGGTCACTCGTTTTCAAGCTGATGCGTTAAATTGAGACCCTGGCCATAATTGAGGGCGAGAGGATACAGTGGACTCCAGCAGCTTTCAAAGCTGATGTTTGGACATCATTTTACTAAAGTATCAGTGGAATCTGGGGATGACTAAGGACGAGAGGATACAGTGGACTCCAGCAGCTTTCAAAGCTGATTTTTGGACATAATTTTACTAAAGTATCAATGGAATCTGGGGATGACTAAGGACGAGAGGATACAGTGGACTCAAGCAGCTTTCAAAGCTGATGTTTGGACATCATTTTGCTAAAGTAACAATGGAATCCCGCGATGACTGAGGACGAGAGGATACAGTCACTCGTTTTTAAGCTGATGTGTTAAATTGAGACCCTGGTGATGACTAAGGACCAGAGGATACAGTCGACTCCAGCAGCTTTTAAAGCTGATGTTTGCACATATTTAGCAGATACGACTTCGTGGCCTTGAGTTTGACTCTATTAAGTCACTCACCTGGAAGCATCATGTGCATATAAATCAATATTTGGCCGCGGCTGGTAGTGACTTCACAAGTCGACGGTGTTTCATTATGAAGATTTGCATGCTGGGAGAGAGCTTTTTTTAAAAAGGCGCTCGTGTGGCTCTGACTCGCGGTGATCAGTGGAAGTTTTAATGTTTTCACGCCGCCGTCCTTGAAGCCTCGCTCCACGTCAAGGGCAGCGAGACGGTCGACATCAGCAGGCGAACACGATTAGCGACGTGCGGTCGACGTGCAAGAATGAAGAGGATGTCGGACCGGGAATGTGACGATGATTGACAGGTTTGCTAATGAATCAATTAGAAGACGTTAATTACTTTTTATCAAGTTAAACGTTTTAGAACGACATGCATGGACTTGTTCCATGTATTAACCCCAAAAATATATGTAATAATGTACATTATTTTGTTGACTTTAACTCGTGTTATTTTAGACGGTTATTCAGAAAACTTTTATTGCTGGATTTTTTTGTGTGGTGGTAAAATTATATATAAATAATGAAACACATAAATACAAACAAACAAAAAAATATTAATTTAATTTAATTTTAAAATTTCATGATCCGATGTTTCTGCTTTTCCAAGATAAGAAAATTATCAAAAAATATATAAATAATTGTTCAACTTTAAAGAATTGGACACTGAATGAACATTACTTTTTTTGTTTTTTAGCTGGTGTAGTAGAGCTGAGCAGCCTGGATGTGCATATATACTTCAGTATTGATCGTTTTGACTTAATTCCAATTAAAACAAATAGGAAATAAATAAATAAAACACCCAAAATTGATTTACTAACTTTTTTTGTACAATGTTTAGTCGTGATTTTACTTGAACTCGCTCGTTTTTGTCGTGGTATAAAACTTTATTCGACTTAAAACATGCTATGAATTCTACAGAAAACAATAGAAAGTATATTAAGGTAGTTTTGGACTTGCATTATTCAATTTTTCTCATGTGATTAATTAGGTTTTTTTTGGTTGTTTTTTTTAGCTGATGTGGTAGAACTTGGACTTGTGACACAGCAAGTATAGTTTTGATTTATTTTCAGAAGAAATAAAATCACAAAAAAAAAAAAAACACCCCCTAAATTGATTTCCAACTCCTTCTAACACTGTAAACACGTCAGGAGATGACTTTGTCTCACTCCCTCTTAGTGAACTCAGATGACTAAAGTTGTTGTCGATGCATAAAGAAAATAGTTTTGACCTTTATTCACACCATAAGATATTTTAACAACAGAAAAAAAAAAACAGGTAAAGATCATCTTGTGCTACTTCCTGCTCCAGCTACTGAACTGAGTGAATTTATTTTTTTTACATCCAAAAAAAACAGGATGTATTTAGTATTAGCGCCAACTAATGGACAGTTTTATAAGCTCATGTTTGAGACTCACTTTGATTCATTTTATTTTTCTCTCATGAATATATTATAAATAAAGTTTATGGAGTCAAACGTGTTTTATTGCTTCACAGCTGGAGCGGTTAACGTCTCAGCTTCGATGACGCAGGAGCTGCTGAGATGATCTCAGTCTCCACAGATCTTCTCTTTCAAAAAGTCTCAAGTTTGCCGTTAATTTAATGGATGATCCGCGCGTGGGTTTGCGGCGCCGAAGCGCTGGCCTGCACTGCCCCCTGGTGGTCAAACAAATACTACTACTACTACTACTACTATTTACTAGATTTTTTTATTTAAAATGTAATTTAACTAATTTTGACACAACAAATGATACATTTGTACGACCGACTGTTTGCAGATTACAAACATAAGTAGCAGGAAACACAATGAAGCACGAATTGACTTCATTTTGATTTGAAGAAAAAAAAGGTCATTTTTCTGTGCAAACATGTTCATTCAAAACTGCTTTTCTTCCTCCTGGATACATGAAAACTAGAGTAAAATGTGTAATACTATTGTCCTGCCGGGTTTAATGTCGGTGCCAGATGTCTCTCTGAAGTGCAGCAGAAGAATGTCGTCACAAGAAAAGACATTATACGTTTTATGGAAACAAACTTTGACGTTTTAAGTGAAGGCTTGTGTGGTGAAGATGAAAAGTTGTTTTTTCTATTAAATATATTATGAAGGTGTAAAGGATTGTTAAAACGATACAAATCTTAACATAGAAACAATTTCCCAAAGGAGACCTCCTGAGGGATCAATAAAGTTTTACCTTATGATGTATTATATTCCATGTTAATAATATGTGTGTTCTTTTAAGATCTTTGTGTTTTCCTCCTTTGATATATGCTCTTTGCACTTTGTTCTTTTTAATTTGCACTTTATTCTTGTTCTTGAGTTTGTGAAACTTTGGTAACTTCTATCGTCAGCTGTGAACTGGAAACCTCATTTAATAAAGTCAATCTACTCTAAAGCTCAGAGTTGAAAACATTGACTCTGGCTCCCCCATGTGTCAGGACAGTGTAACTGCGATTTCGAGGAAACTCATTAAAAAAAGAAAATCAATTATATCAAAATGTTACTTAGTTCTGCTTCAACAACAGCGACTACTTGACCAAAAAAAACTATAAGTTTAGTAAATGCTTTACAAATAACCATTACTTACTTACTAAATTAAGATGATTGATTAGGTGTAGTTTTTAAGGTTTGCTTTAAATTATTTGAATTATTATATTGAGATTTTAAAAATCTAATTAAATTTCATAAACATTTTAATCACTATATACTTTTACATATAAATATTTATATGATTATTAAAATATATACATTTTATTTAAGAATTGTGAAGTAAAATCTTATGTTAATATATAAAGGAAAAAAAAAGTTTCCAAAATTTTATAGAAAAAAATTACTGATTTTCTACTTATGTAATATTTGGGGATACAAGTGTATAGATATTTTTAATTGTTATTCAACAACAAAAACAGTATAACAAGCATAGGTTACTCAACATGTTAGTGTAGCAAAGAGAACTCTGACAAACAAGTGTGAATATTGTGATTTATTGTTTTTTTCTTTACATGTGATTCATGTTGTTTTTTAAAAAAAGCGTTACATACATTTGCAATTCAAGTTCAACTGAAATCCTGTCATTTCTTAGTGCACCACTGGAGGAACAAAATAAAAATACTGAGCAAAAATCTCCTCTAAATTCTTCTTAACAATCGACACAATTGTCCAAATAACCTGGATTCTTAATCCAATTGTACTATTGTAATTATAACACAAATAAATCAGCTGCGATTTTTGTTAAAGCAGCTTAAATTTAAATATATTCTTCAATATATATTTGACTTAAAGTCCTTCTGCTTGATGAAGAATTATTATTATTTTTTTAATTCAGCTCAAGTTCCCTGCAGAAATAAATACGCATCTGCTCTGCAAAAAAAAATCAACAATCAGTCGACACAATAATCAAATAAATATCCTCTCAACCCCTTAACGTTTGTTTTTCGGACGGACCAACGATGGAACATTGAGAAGTTTCGAGAGTCGAGTGCTTGGAGGTGAAACTTGAGATTAAAGCGACATTTATCCGTGGATACGATCTGAACGAGACGAGCGTCAGAAGGAGGAAGTTGCCGTGAGAAGCTTCACGGGTGAAGGAGATGAACTCGATCGAGTGGATCGCGATCAATTAAATAATCGATCAGAGTCATGTTTAGAAGAACAGATTAAGACTTTTAATCTGCCCGCTTCAGTTAAGGATTCATTTAGCCTTAAATGCTAATGCTAACACAGCGTTAATAAACTCTTTAACACAAATGATATGCAAAATATATATTTTTTTACGACAATGCTCATCTTGTTTTATCCTCCGCTGTGACCTATGACCTCTCGCTCCCCGGCTACAGTGGCAGTGTTGACGTTACTCCGGCCAAGACGGAGTAACCGACACGATCACGTTTAAAAAAAACTCGGAGCTGCCACTGAGTTCTTCAGGTTGATCTGACTTTGATGCCACTGGACACATTTTTTAACTTATTAAAAGATCCGTTTGAATGGTTTTAACGCTAAGAGAATATAATTTAGCCTCCAAAATAAAAGAAAGCTATATTTTGGATTTGTAAGACTCCATCAGTGACCATCACTGTCAAAGATGCGTGTTGTGCTCACGTGTTTCTCTGCCGGTTCCAGTGATGAATCCTGCCGAGGAGAGCGTGACCGAAACACTGCATGCGTCGAGATTACAATCGAAGATAAAACACCTTTTGAACTCCCATCGTTAACTCTGATAAAAAATATAGCAACATCCATTAAACTCTTATCTACAGTCGGGGATAAAACTACTCGCGGAAAGAAAAAAAAAGGCCACTAAACATCCACATGTCGAGCGTCTGGTTCGCTCACGGTGCAGCTTTGGCTTTGAACGAAAAAACTCTAAAGACGTCAGAATGATGATGATTTAAAAAAAAAGAACAGTCTGGCTTTAATGGACAGAGATTCAAGTATGATTCACTGATGTGGAACGACAACGTGTGCGATTGTCGAAGACGGAATGATGGGGATTTCTAACTGTGCAACACGTCCGGAAGACAAGATTGTGCTCCTCGGTGAAAGAACTCAAGTCATGGAAAAAAAAAAAACTGCCGACACGACGTTCATCAGTGGACTTTGGAAAAATAATTACATATCGCTACTTTCATCATCATCATATTCTCCCGTTTATAATAAATATTTAAATAAAATTACAAAACCAAAATACGCGTGTAAATGAGCAGTTCCAGTGGAAGATATTTTGGGGCCTTTCTAAAGGCGAATATTTCGTTTTTTTAAAATTTACAATAGTTGCACGTGGATATACCTCCGCAGGATGGAGTTCGTGGAGAGAAAACGAAAGCTAGTGGTTGAGCGTTGCCGCCTTCTCCTTCTCCGCCTTCTCTTTGGCCTTTTCCTTCTCGATCAGCCTCTCCTCCTTCTGCAGCATCACCATGATGTCGGTCACCTGATTGGTGGAGATGTCGATGTCCTCTTTGTCGATGAGCTCCAGCACCTGCCGGACAAACGAACGGTTTTAAACGGCGTCTCTAAAAAAACGCTGACGCGGGAACAAAAAGAGCGCACCTTGATGACGTCGTCGATGTCGATCTTGCCGTCCTTGTTGTCGTCGAGCGCCTCGGCGATGCTCTGCAGCTTGTGCTCGGGAATGTTCTGGATCTGCCGCATGACGCCGATGAGCTCGTCGATGCTGATGACGTTCTCTCTGAAGGTGTAGAACAGACTGTATACAGGAAATGGTTACCAGGATTGTGCGGAGCGTAAAATGTGGGTGGAGATGTTTTTGGAGACGACGCTGGAAAAATTCGCCGGGGTTTCCCAGATCACTCCAAATCAAATCAAATCAGAATTTTCCCCCGAAAACATACAGTTTTTTGGTTTGATTTACACACTTTTACTAAATCATTCCAATTGTAATCATTACCCCTGCCAAGGAGGTTGTGATTATTCTGTTGATCTGTCTTTTAGCAAAATGACTGACGTGGATAAACATTCTGGAAATGTTTATAAAGGAACTAGAAACATAACATTTTTGTGATTTTGGAGAATAACCATCTGGATCCACTAATCTTTTGCAGTTGCAGCACTCGCTCTACTGACTTTCCTTCCTCACGCCTACTGTTGTTTAAGACGCTTTTGCAACACTACAACAGCCGCATTAAGCGCATTGCTATCAACAATATTTTAAATGCTAAAAAAGGAGAAGATGCAGAGCAAGAATCGAGTAAAAATAACAAATTAAGAAGTTTTGGAAATTTTCAAATCAGTTCATGTTATCACATTTCACTTCTTTAATATACACAACAACAAATGCAGTTTGGGAGGGTGTAAACCAGGGGTGAACAAAATCTGATGGTTTTGAGCTTTAAAGGGAAGCAAGTATAGATATTTTAAAATATTCTGCAACTATTAGGAATAACGCGTTTGGCCCTCTAGTGGAGGAACATGGATATTACATGCACAATTGTCAAACTCAGGCAACAGTATTAACTCTTTTTTTTATTAATGTACTAAATAATATAAATTAAATATTAAGGATTTTCTGTTAAGCAACATTAAATCATTAAACAAACGAAAGTATGTTTTTAAGGTTAAGTTGAATTAATGTAAGATGGAATCAATTGGTTTAAAAAATATATGAAGCAAAGCAATTTAGGCATCATTTGGTTATGAAGCTCATTAAAATCACACCAAAACATGTCTTCAATCAATGATCATCCACTGACTGATCTGAACAGCAGACGAGCAGCCAACTGTGATGCGGCGAAGCAAGCAGATGTTGGGTCAGGCGTGAAACATCTTACCTTGAAGACTCACGATATCTAGACAAGAATAATCTGTAAAATGTTTTCAGGTCGTTAGCGTCACCAATTGATGGATTTGTTGTTTTTTTTGGTTCTGGGGAAAACCTTAAGTTTCTCATTCCTCTCCACCAACATTTTACAAAATAAAAAAAATATGATTTTGATGAAGATGGAAATACTTTGTATAATGAGGATGAAAATGAAATATAAAGCAGAATGCAACAGGAATAAATGCATCTTGACGAACCAGTGCAATGAACACATGAGTGAAATGTAATCATTTAAAGCATGATCTGCTCCCATCACTCGCTCTAGTCACAAAAATACGTTTTTAATCCTGATCTGATGGACGTCTAAATGACAACTTCACATCTAAATAGAGATCTTAAACTTATTTGCTCCTCAAAAGTTAATTACCGTTACCATAAACATGACATTTCCGATTATGATTTATATTCTCTGACTGGTTTGTTTGCAGCTCCTCTTCCAAAAATAGCAGATTTAGCCTCTTCTTTGATCGACTCTTGAAGAGTATGTCGGGGTATTATTAGTAACAAAATAATACCCGTCTTGGGCAACAATATCTGCTTTGATTTATAGATAGTTTTCGATTAGC